>NC_079370.1:9905753-10205753 GCF_021018895.1 Seriola aureovittata
GTCCACATCTCTTATTATACATTGGAAGAACATTAGAAATGGATCTTTTAATGGCCAGAATGAACGAGAGGAATGATTACCACAAGAAAACCCTGTTTCATTGCTCATGGATGCACCTGACTAATACAGACTTAAAAGAATTTGGAACCAGTGTTTTTTAAAAACACTTAAATTATATGTTTGGATGTGAGCAATACTTTACATACAAAAATAAAAAAAGCAGCATTTGTTTGGGAGAGGGTTACAAACTTCAGTGGAGTTTGGAGTGCATCTAATTTCCATTTTGGGAAACATTTGTTTAGTTTTTATATTGGTACTTCTTATTGTAAAAATATTACAAAAATGCATGAGAGTTTTCCCTCTTTTTAACAATAGCATACATTCATTTATTTTCCAGGGATTACTGCCCAGAGGTAAATTGCCAAACCCTCTGCGGGAGCGAAATGCCAATGTGAACATGCTGGTCCAGGAGGCCGTATCGTCCCTCCCCCACGCCTCTTTCCTCAGTGTGGACCCTGGCTTTGTCCACTCCAATGGTAGCATCTCCCACCAGGACATGTACGACTACCTCCACCTGACTCCCCAGGGCTACCAGGCTGTGTGTGAACCCCTGCACGCTCATCTCAAGTCCATGTTAGATAAACCTGCAGAGAACTGAGCAACCAGGGCACAAACTTACACTACCGCAGTGGTCCTCGCCCCTGTTTCCAGAGAGCATCGCACTCATCTTTTTAAGACCTTGAATGATGGATAGAATCAATTAGTAAGGTCTAAGGGCTGCTCAAACTATTTGTGCAAGTCCTCTCCATGGCCAGGGTTGGTGACCACTGTTACAGGTAATGGAACCGTAAAGTTTTTGGTGTTTATGATGCAGTCAGAAATTAAATGTGCTGTACTATAGAGAGACAAAGTCCTCCTTCAATTCCCACATAAACATCTGTTCCACTAGCTTTCGCCTCTAAAAGATTTTTTCAACCGAAGGATTATTTCATTTGTACGCCACTTGATACAAGGGTTGAATATGATAAGGGGAGCTCTGTGCGTCAACAGTCAGGACAATGAAGGGATGATATCTGTAATATGTAAATAAATCCAGATGTCCAGTGGTTATGAATAAAGCTTTTAAAAAGATGCAGTAACTTTTTACTCTAACAAAGACATGCTGTAGGTTAAAACATTAGTTGCTGCACTTTATTTAAACCTTTATTTATAACTGTGTGCTGTGCAGCTACAGCTCTTGTGAGTCTATCAAAGCAGCTTGATTGACCTTAGAATATGGACAGACACCTGCTTTTTAGAACAAACCTTCTATGGCAAAATATACTGTCCGACTGAGGCTACTGGAACAGGATTTATCTGGTAAAGGGTGCGAGACTGTGGCTCTTCACATGCCAGGACATGACTGATTAGAAAAAAAAAAATTAAATAAATAAATAACAAGATACAAGAATTGCCCTGACAGAGAAATTCCTGTAATTTGTCATTTTGGTTTCTCAGTTTCACTAAGTTCCGTTTATTTGTCAATAGCTTTATTTACTCTTTTGTGATGTCTTATGTCTTTTGTACATTTTACTTTGAATGACCAAATGTGTCATTGACCATTACTGTCTACTTGCTTATCATGTCACATGTTACTTCATTATTGTCCTTGTACCTTTTTGCTTCACCCAATGTAATAGCAACAGATTTTTGATGTGAGAGGCCGTGTTTAGTTAAACATGGGTATGTTTGAGCAGGTTGTAAAGTCATATTGATACATCTACAGTTGCTTGTGCTTCAGGTTCAATCTTGTGTGTGACATAATGGCCCATTAGGCTAAATCTAAAACATTTTACTTCACACTAATATTCCTCTGAATTATGTTTCAGGGTGTCTGATTGTGTAAGTGATGAAAGAATGCATTAAACACAAAGACAAAATGGTTTCAGTATCCCTTGACTGATTGATCAGATGTGCGTGCTGATGATGATTTAATATCACTGAAACAGTGCTACATTTTTATTCGTCAAAGACTACTAGGTTCATCTAGAGTACATATACACAGATGATGTCCACAAAAGATTAATTGCGTTTGGTTGACTGTTTTTTTTCCACTATTAGACAATGGCTAAAGGCAGAGAGCTGCATTTCTGAAACTAGAGAAGGGGCAACAAGTCTAGCTTTGCTTTCCGCTAAATCCAGTTTCAACAATGTTAGTACAAGACTGTCACCTCGACCAACAGTTATTAGGCATAGTACAATACCTCATACCTACAATTCTGGCTGTTGCCTGAATAATAACAAACATTATCTTACATAACGGTTAGGGGCATATCAGTTACAGTGGTTTCAGCAGGGCTGAAAATAATTGTGATTGATCTTGAAAGCATGAAGTGCTTTCACCATGGAAAATATTTTGTACATAACCACAGACAGATCAACATAAATATCCTTTTTACTTCTCACTTTCCTCGCATGTTGTTTAAAGAGGTTGTTTAAAGAATGGAACAGATAATTTGATCTCAGCTGGGATCAGTAAGAAAAAAGCACAGAACTTGTGTGTGTATAGAAATGTGTGTGTGACACATTTAACCATATGCTACTCATATAATAACAAGACCCTGTAGGAAAAGTTGCACTCAAGGGTCTGATGTGGGTCTGTTCACCTTCTCACGATTACTCAAAGGCTTATTGGCAAAGGTCCATCTTTCCTTTTATTCAAAACAACCCATTGAAAAGGTGCTGGTTGTGCAAGACATGCTTCACATAACACGCAGATGACAAATGAGCCAGAACGACACCAACCTTTATAAAGAGCCACGACAACAATCATTTCATTCCCTCACTGGGGCTGAAGTTAGTGCACACACAGAACTTCTTTGACTGGACATACTATATTGTACAGGCTTTACTCCAGCATCATGGGATCAAGAATGCTTCTGCTGTTGGTTCTTATGCTGCTAATGTTCACTGAACACAGCCAAGGTATTGAATACTTGATCAGAATAATATTTTATGTGAGTTGTAAAAGTAACTTTCTTTGCATTTAGTGGATTTTATACTGTGATTTTTTTCCCCAAAGGTGTTCCTGAGACACACAAACAATCTTTGACTGTCAGTGCATTCACCGATGGTATGTGAGATTAATGTTCAAAACATATTTTTTTACAAACACCATTGATATTTATTGTATTATTGCATTTGATTATTTAATTATTACTATTAATCTCATTTTCAATGAATTTTAAGTTTAATATCAATTTTGTTGCAGCCTCCACTGTTGGAAAACCACTGACAACTGTTCATCCAGTCAACACTCCAAGACAGCACAACAGGCTGTGCAACTGCAAAGGTGAAATAAGTGTTATCACCCAGGGCATAAAGTGAATAATACACTGTACTACACATGTAGTTGGTATCTCATCAGTTAATATGTAATCAGAGCCTCAGTATTTGTGGATTGCATTTTCCTAACTCTTTTGTCCTTGTATATCTGGGTCACCCAGGAAAGAGAAGAGATGCGGCAGCTATGGGTTGCCATTGTCAGCAGTTTGCCAGACAGAGTGGCAAACATAGAAAATGTGAGTTACTTATAGTTTTTGCGGTTTATAAAATAATTAAGTCTAAGAGCCAGTAATAAGGGAGATCATGGATAAGAAAAGATTTGCATTCAGTATTTTCTCCTCACTAAATTGAGAGGTGATTAAAAATGTATAAATTAAAATTTACTTCAAAAGTGTTAATTGCTGATTTTAAAACATTTTGGACAGTGAACTTAACCTGTTTTCTGCTTTATCTGTAGGGAAATTATCTAAATCACAATTTGAAACATTGTGCAAGAGGGAAAAAAATAAGAATCTGAAGAAGTGCAGGCAGTTTTCCAGAGAGAAGAAACGTGGTAAGACCATGAAGTTCAGTCCCAGTGTCCCCATATGAACAACACTAAGAAGCCCTTCTTATATACTGTCTATCCTTATATATATCTTTATATATCAATGTTTTTGGTAATGATCACTGCCATGCATATTTCTTTGTATACAAGTTCTGCTTTTTTTTTAAACAGCTCAAGTGTTTATTTGTAACTTTTTAATCACTACAAACACTTACTGTATCCTCCACAATAAAATACCTACAAAAGATTGAATATGTTCATTTTTTTTATTGATTAATAAATAAATACAGTGAATCAAAGTGTGATAAAGCATACATTTTCCTACAGTTTTAATATTATCACATATAACATAAAAAGGTACAGTTGTTCAGATTGAAGAATAACAACTTGTATCTACGAGAATGGAGGTGTATTAGAAGAAGATGCTTGTTTGTTAAACTATGTAAGTGTATTGAAGAATTTGAAAAACTACACCAACCAAGCTATTTTTCCTTGCTAATAATGATAACATTTAACATAAAAAAAACCAAAGCAGACATTGCTATAATAAGATAATTTGCCCTTACAGTGTCAGTGTGAATATTACATTAATAATATTGAATATATTCCCATTTGTTTAACAGTAAGATTGTTTGATAAAGACTGTAGGGGGCGCAAGAGGCCTTTCCCTCTGGACTCAGTTGAACATCATAGGGACAAACAAAGCAAACGCACCCATCAACATCAGCCCGCCTTGGGGTGGGAAGTGGTTGGCAGAGGCGTGATCTGAGAGGCAGAGAGGGAAGGACATAGTGAGAAACAAAGAGAAATGTATGTCGTAGTTGTAATTCTGCAGTTGAACCAACAAAAGGACTTTTGTCCCTTTTGCACTTTTGCGACAGTGTAAAAACGACATCAAAAATAAGGAGAGAAGATGTAAGACTCACTGAGAGTAAAGGCTCTAGTCTTGTACATTGTGATGTTGGTCACAGGGTTCATCGCTTTACATGTGTAGTTCCCCTCATTCTCTATTGTTGCAGGGAAAGTAATAACAGAGCCAGTCCTTATAACCACTGATGACATATTATCGAAGAACCAGTAGAAGTCACACTCTGGTCGAGAATCAGCCGTGCAGGACAGGGACACACTGTCACCTGGTTTTACTGAATCTGGACCAGTGATATCCACACGCAGAGGGCCATCTACAAACACACAGAGAGAGCTGGTCAGAATCATGTTCAGAAACATGATGAATATTATATATTATAACATTCACATTTACAAGTATAAACCCATCAATATTCTGAGCAGCAGATTTCCAAAACTCATCCCAGTCAAAACCATGCATCATAATTATTACTATGGTAAATATTACACATTCATTCACTTTTATCACAGAATTATTCACAATTATTTCTATATTTGCATTGTGGAAAATATTTTTAAATCGAATATTTTAAAAGCCTTAAAAGCTGTGACATTTAAATAGGTTATAGTTTTACAGGTTGTGTTTATGCTTTTAAGTACAAAGCTATAAAATAATGTGTTTTTTACGACTTGTTTTTCTGTACTTCTTGCCTTTTACGTGTAGATGCCCAGAAATATTTTCTGGTACCCTAAATGTTACTGGTATTTACACAGTAATTAAAGGATAACTTTAAATCATTGCTTTTATTTAAACCAGCCACAACAAAATGAGTTTGGTTTTGTTGTCACAAAACTATTTCCATTGTTTCCTACAATACTCACACATCACCAGGAGCATGTATTGGGGGCTTGAATGTACAGCAGCCCTATTGACGGCGGAACAGTGATACGTCCCCTCACTGTGCAGTGTCACTGGAGTGAAGTGCAGCATGTTGTTTTCAATGTGGTAGCGCATGTGTGAATACATGTCTGGGTAAGAGGTGTTCATGTTGAGGAGCATGTTGTCCTTCTTCCAGTAGATCATGTCATACGGCCCAACGACTTCACAGATGAGAGTGAAGTTTTCAGAGTTTATTGGAACTGTGTAGTTTTTGATCATCACTGACTTTATGGCCTCTGTAGACACAAAACAATGAGTCAAATAGGTAAGGTCAGTTACACAGTCACATGACTAGTGTTAAAATTTGCTAACGTCTCAGCTTAATCCTCCCCATACTTCAGTTTTCTTACCAACAACTGTGAGCATCTTGGAATTAGTGCTGTTCTTTCCTGTCTCATTATTGTATGCCATACAGGTGTATTCTCCGCTCATGTTTAAAGTCAAAAGGCCAGTTGTAAACACTGAAGTATTGGCCACCTTGGTGCCATTGAACCACCAGCTGAAATGACTGGGAGGATATGACATGGCAGAACAGTGGAAGGTCACGGATTTGCCTGTCTCAGCAAACTGTGGTCCATCAATGTCAGGGGTTTCTGGTCCAACTGCAACAGCAAAGGAAATATTAGGCTCTTATTGCATTGTACATCAGCAACTTAAATTCTTGGCCTTTAAATAACTCAGTATGATGCACTCCACTACAATATGTAAAACTGTCAGTTATGGAAATGGTCACCTACAGTAACACAAATCCTTTAAATGTTATACTCACAGTTCACAAGGAGCTGGTAAGGAGCGCTGGTCATGTTTCCAACAGCATTCATAGCCTTACAGCTGTAGTTTCCAGTATCATAGCGTTTAAGTGGGTGGAATGTGACTGTCTTGTTGTGCATAGAGAAAACAGTTGTGTTGTCTTCCTGCAGTTTCATATCATTCTTCATCCAGTAAATATGCTCAGCAAGTCCGGTCATGTTGCAATGTAGCATATATTGATGACCTTCTATGGGAGTTTTCATTGGTGCTTCTACACGGACATCTTTTATTGGGTCTGAAACAAAACAAAAATGATGTAAGTCCTCTCCTGAGCCACCTTTCCTCCCTGTAAGTAGGACATTTTTCTTTTTTTTCTTTTCTTTTTTTACAAAAACAAAAAAAATAGCCACTCAAGTCTCACCAACAACAGTAAGCATCGTGTATGCAGTCTTGTTTTGTCCAGTGACGTTGTTGTAGGCTTTGCAGGTGTATGTCCCACTCATATTTTTGGTAAGAGGAGGTGTTACATACTCAGATGTATTGGCCACTACGTAATGATTGAAGTACCATCTGTAGTGACTGGGAGGGTGTGATGATGCGTAGCAGCTGAATGTGACGCTGTATCCTGTCTTCACCACAGTTGGTCCTGTGATAGTTGGCATCTTTGGTCCATCTAAACACAATGGATATTACCTTAAATCACCTTCACTGAAAACATGTTCACATGACTGTTTTTCCCAATGGATAATCTGACACCAACAAGCAAATATTTATGTCACTTCAGCAGGTATTAGATGTGGCCACATTTGCTGTCTCATCTAATCCATCCTTAGTAAGTGATGATGACAGAAAATAAAATACTTACAGTTCACTTCAACATTGTAGGGGCTGCTGGTCATGTTGCTCACAGCATTAAAAGCCTGACACTGGTAATCTCCGTTATCTGATTGTTGGACTGGGTTGAAAATCAGTGTCCTGTTATTCATGTCAAAGACTATTGTGTCGTTAGGGGAAATAAGATGCCCATTCCTCCACCATTGAATTCTGTAAACAGATCCATTCACTGCACAATGCAGAGCGAACGGCTGATCAAGTATCGCTGGTCCACCGGTATGATTCACCTCGACTGTCTCGAGTGGATCTAGGGGCGGAGAAGGGAATAGAGTAATTTAAATTCACACATGTTTTGTATGTGGGCTCAGTCAATATGACATATGCCACTGGAAAATCTGAAGGAAGGGTTTGACATTTTGGGATTTATGCTTAATTCCCGTGTTGCAGATGGTTAGATGAGAAGACTGATACCATTCTCATATCTGTCCATTAAATAAAAGGTGACATCCACAAGCAACAGCTGGTTATCTTAGCTTGGCATAAAGTCTGAGCCAGCCTGTCAAGATAACAAACTCCACCTACCAGCACCTCTTTACTTCACCCATTACCACATATTATCTCCTCTGTTTATTACCTACAAAGAAGAACAAGTCTCTGCTGGATTCATGGACGTAAACCACAATTCTTTGCTTATCCCTACAATTTTTGCATGGATTAAACAAATCAGATACCACATGCTACTGAGAGATTTATAGGTGCTGGTTGGCAGATTTTCTCATCTTCCAACTCCATAGTGACAGGACAAATATGAGAGTGGTATCAATCCTCTAATCTAACTTCCAGCAAAAAAGCAAAAATCCTGAACCCTAAAATACCAAACTTTTTCATTAAAAGAATGTGTTTTTGCTTTAAAAAAAAAAAGAGGTACCCCCTGAAATATAACAAATCCAAACTTACCTAAAATCCACAGCATTGTACTTGCGCTGCTGAACCTGGATGTGACTGTGTTGTGAAGCACACACTTGTAATTTCCCGAGTTGCTCTCTGTAACGTTCACCAGCTGAATGTGTGAGCCATATTCATTCATGTACACCCCATTAACCATCCACTTGATCATCGCTGGAGGGCTGGACATCGCTGAGCATGACAGTGTGATATTCGACCCTGTTCTGTAGATGTAGTGCGATACCATGGGCACGATCATCATCGTTGTGTTACTTGGACCATCTGATGATACGACGAGAGGGAAATTGTTATAGGGGTTAATGTTTTTGGGCCTACATATATATATATACAGTATATATATATAATGTAATCTTTCTTTAGTTAAAACTCACAGCTGATGTTCAGATATACAGGAGGGCTGATATCATAGCTGACACCATTGGACACATTGCACTTGAATGGCCCCTCGTCATAGCGGGTCACGTTGAGTATGGTGAGAGTGGCGTTTCCATTGCTGAGCTCTACTTCCCCACCGGCTGTGAGCACATCGTGACCCTTCATCCAAACATAAGACAGGGACGAGCCACTGGACACAGAGCACATGAAAACTGCTGTGTCGTTGAACTCCACCAGTGAGGTTGCTTTTGCCCTCAGGGTGACGTTTGAAATAGGCACTGCAGAGAGGGAAATAGCAAGCTCTTTGTTAGGTTTTATTGCAATGTGGGATTGCAGCGCACATTAATATCTCCCTAAGGATATATTTTAATCATTTTGATAGCTTAAGATTCAATCTAGTGCCGTCAACAGGAAAAAACTATAATTTGTCCAACATTTTATTTATGACAAAACACCTAAAGACATTCTGATCAGCCTCGGCTTTACTTTGTGTCTAGTGCTGTCTGAGCTTGTTAGCATGCTTACATTAGCACTGAGCTTAAAAAACTGCTGCACCTAAACAGCTTTAGACAGCTACTAGCTGTAAACTCATTTTAAAGCTTATGTGTTGTTCAAGTGAGTAAAACTTGATTTGGACTTTGAGAACTTTCTGCGACAGTAATTACTTATTTATTTGGGTTTGATTTATGATTGGTATTTTTATGAAAATGAGTAGAATAAAGGTTTTATCATATTGAATATTTTCAGTCAAAATATCCAATTTGAGACCTGAGAGCTACTTGAGATCCTAGCTATCCATCTGTGTCTGTAATAGCTACAGACTCCCACACTGCTCTATTCTTTTGTCTTGCAAATCAACACTTTGCCAACGTAGAAGTACACACTGGAATATTTTATCTGCTTTTTGTTATATTTTGCATGTTAACAGTTTTTTGTTTAGATTGCATTTTATTTTAAAAAAGCATTTGTAGAATGTATATGAGGTAGTAAAAATGAGAAGTGATAAACTGGTCCTCACCTTGGACTGACAGTGTTAGCTGAGCATAAAAAGCATTCACTGCCTGTAATGCGTACTCGCCAGAGTCTCCCAGCTGTAGTGACTTTATAGTCAATGATAAACTGGTTGAATTGAATGTAACTCTGTCACGCCAAGCATTACTTATGATAACATTTCCTTGGATTATCAGCACAATGATGTTGTTGTTGAACAGCCATGCTCCTGTAATGTTGGTGGCCTGGCTATATAGTGTGACACTGCTGCCCACGGGTACGGGGTTCTCTGAGGCACTTAGACTCTGGCTGCACACATAATCTAGAAACAGAAAAGCAAGGAACAGAAAATGTATTCAGTCATCCTGAAATGTAGTTATAACCCACACACAAATATTCATAAAAGTACTGATAAAAACACTGTTTGAGGCTCTCAATATCTGAACTGAGATTAGATCTAATAAAAAAAAAGTAAAATGAATTCAAGTTTAATATAATTCAGCCTTACCTGGTGCAAAGGCTACCGTGACCAGGATCAGTAGAAACGCCACTAGATGCCCCATTCTGTTCTTCTTTTCACTGTTTTTTCTTCTTGGTTAGAAATGTCCTCCTCAGCTAAATGGACTTCTCTCTGGCTAAATTCAAGTCTTGAGATGTTGTATAGTCACAGCCGCCTTCTGATCTGCAAATATTTGCTCTGCATCTCTCCAGATTTCTGTTCGCCAGGTGCAAATGCAAATGCTTGCTTACCCCTACTTTACCATCACCATGTCACCTCACACACCTTTTCCTGGCCACACCTTGTTTTGCCCTGGTCCACTCTGAGGTTTTACTGGTACACACCTAGGAGTGTCCATTTACTGTAAACCGCTGTTGTTCTGCAACGTCTAACCGACCAGTGTAAGGCACAGGGATATTTTGTAAGTGGACTGCATGACTTGCAGGTTCCACAGATCAAAAACCTATTCTGTGGAATCACCCACACTTGACAAATGATGCTGAGCTTGTGTTCTTGTGTTCTCTGAAGCAAAAGGTACTGTGAGCTTCAATAAAATAAACATCGGGAAACTGAGAAAAACAGTAAAAGTAAATCAGGCATAACATGAAATTAAACTCCTTTTGAATATGTCTTTGGCTTTCCATCAGACAATTTTGCTGTTAGAGTTATTTGGTAATGAGCTGCACCCATAATCTCAACACTGACATGATTTAATAGGGGTCAATAGACCATCTGTCCCTTTACTGAGTGTTTCTCTATCTCTCTCTCTGTTTACATGTAACCATAGACCCAAACAATGAATATTTTATTTGTTCACGAACAAAGAGATTGGAAGGTTTTTATTATGGTCCAGAGGATGAGCATTAAAACCTTTACATATGCCAAATAGCTCTAATGATTATAGCAAAACTGTCTTTTCAATAGACAGTAGTTTTTTTCTTTTTTGGAGGCATCAGATATTGAAAGATTTTCATGTTTCTTTGGAGCTCAGTCACAAAAACAAACATTTCCTTTTTTTTTTTTTAACACTGCCTTTGCTAGGTGAAGGGGATTTCTCTCAGCTTTGGTCTGAACAACTTATCTTACTTAAATAATGAGAGTATATCATGAGTGCTATGCAGTAGACGGATGGTCAACAAAGACCTGAAGGTATAACTCTGCTTTCAGTTCACTGTGCAAAGAATTTGTGCAGTGGCATTTTAATTAAGTATGAAAGGAAGTTGTGTTTTTTGGCAGGGAAGTACAGTCAATCTGTGTTTGAGGTGCGTGATTATGGCCGTGCAAAACATTTTCTGCTCACCACCCTGTAGTTCCTTATCAACCATTATTTGATTAGTTAACATATTACAACATGCAATGGCAAAGGCCAAAATATTTGACATCAGTAATGCTAATTGAATTTGCTTACAGTATATATGAATTTATTTCGCTTTATAGGGAAAAAAATCAGGGGCACGAACACACATACACACACACACACACACACACATACGTTCTCTGTTTAGGGCCCAAACCTGGAATCATACTCAATGTTTGAGAGTAAACACAGTGGAGTTTAGATTTTACTTTCTTTTTCTTGCTAAACCAACACATGTAGAAGTGGCTCTGAACGCTTTATTGGACAATCCACAAACATTCACTTTGTCCAGGTTATTTCACTTCATCGTCATCCATGGACTGAATGAGCCACAAACATCTGTGAAAGAGAAGCAGTTATTTAAGTTATTAGTCATGGTATATAACTAATAACTAATATGTATATATATATATATATATCAGTCAATACCATTGATGTCAAAAATATTCATCCATTTTCTTTTGTCTCTAAAAGTATGCCTGAATGTCTAATTCTTCATACTCAACTCATTCATTCCTTTTCCCTCAAAATGTATTTGGAAAAACAAATGACTGGTGTTTAAACATAATAAGAAGACAGTGTATAAAATGGGGCTGTGTTTTGTATTGGAATTGATTCATTTAATAATCGTTGAAACCTTTTTCCAATCAAAAAGTTTTTCAAATGAAAACTTTTGCTAACACAACAAGCTATCTGATTCTTTCAGCCTATGATTAAGGAAATTATGATGTGATATTTGTCTCTATTTTGCAGACTAAACAAATAGTTGGGAAAACAATCTTCATATTAATCAATAATGAAATAGTGATTACATCAGTTATGTCACAACAGGAAGCTGATATGACCTTATATCTGCTCCCTGCTGCATATCTAAATATATATATATATATATATATATATATATATATATATATATTATATATATATATATATATATATATACATATCATGTTAAAGACCACAACTACTCTGAAATGTCACTATTTCAAAGGGATAATGCTGTTTTTTTTATTTTCTGAGAGAAAAATGTAAAGGATTCTATGGATAATTTAATATAAATCCTAAAACATTTTTGGAGATTATGAATAACAAAAAATATAATGTATTTACAAGAAGTTATTTGACTACTTGCCTAGCCATGAGAAGAAGAATCCCACCAATAGCAGCAGAGGAAAAGGCCGGCCACTGACTGCCTGCTGCTCAGATCCTGAGAAGGGAGACTCTGTAGAGACAAACCAAAGGAAGGGTGAAGCAGGGAACAAATGGAGACATATGGAAGTTGATATCACTATACTAACAAACTCACTTGCTATGATGATGTGTGAGGTGATATTGCTGTTCATGTTGGTGTGACTGTTGAAGGCCAGACAGGAATATGGACCGCTTTGATGCTCGGTGACGTTGTACAACTCCAACAACGGACCTGTCGTGTTGACAAACTCTCCTCTGAAAGCCCACT
Source organism: Seriola aureovittata (assembly GCF_021018895.1). Lineage (NCBI taxonomy): Eukaryota > Metazoa > Chordata > Actinopteri > Carangiformes > Carangidae > Seriola > Seriola aureovittata. Next base: position 9,918,641 of record NC_079370.1, read on the forward strand.
GAAGCTGAGCTGGAGGACCGGACTGTGCTGAACAGAACATGGTCAGATTGGATCCAACTAAGAGGGAAGTCATGTTCTGATCGTTCACTGTGAGAGCCATGTTGTCTGGGCCATCTGACAGAGAGAGAGAGAGAGAGAGAGAGAGAGAGAGAGAGAGAGAGTGTCAGACAGAAGAAGAGAGGCAAATAAGAGCTCTGTAGTGGAACTGGTTGATTACACATCCTGAGTTATGATTAAATTCAGTTTATCCTACTCACAGCTGATGGTAAAATTTACTGGAGCACTGGTGCCATTACTGACGGCATTGAACACATGACACCTGAATGGTCCCTGGTCATAGCGGGTCACACTGACTATAGTGAGAGTGGAGTTTCCATCCGTGAGCTGAACTCTGTCACTGGCTGTAACCTCAGAGCTGCCGTTCAGCCAGAGGAAAGAGAGGGAGGATCCAGAGGAGACGGAGCATGTAGCGACTGCTGAGCTGTTGAACTCCATGAGGTCAGCTTGATTTGCCTTTAGAGTTATATTTGAAATGGGTTCTGTGGAAGACAAGAAGGTGAGAAAAAGATGGAGACGTGACATGATTTGGGGAAACAATGGAGGAGCAGTATCCAAAAAAGTATGTTAAAGTTAATGTTCCATAGGACTATTCTGTGGCCACTTTGTACACCTTTACAATCTAATGCAGTCCATTTACAAGTAAATACGGGAGGAATCAGAATATGAGAAACAGCTCTCAGAATAATACACCATCACTATATGACCTCAATGCTAAAACCCCACTGCCTCCTCATGATTCCTGTATCTGTGCACCGGCTGGTACTAGCAAAATATATAGGATGGTATATTTATATACGAAGCATATAGTTGTAGATTTAATAATATAGTCAATTTAACCTCTTTTAGATTTTATTTTGTATGGCTAAGCAGTGATGTGTTGTGAGCTACTGACCCAGCAGAGATAGGTTCTGTGAAACCGAGGGAACAAAAGGAACAAAAGGGAAAAACAAGATGGAGGTGGGTGTTGAGAGACACAGATACAGACAGAAACTAACCAGCGGGCATGTGAGCGAAAGGGCATCAAAACCAAAACACATGCAGGCTGTTACAGGAAATAGTGAGGGGTGTAATTTTTCTAGTTGTCAGTCCAAATATCACAAGACACAAACAGAAATTTCTCTCAGTCCTGTCTGAATCCATGTTTTTCATCACACCAGGAACCTGTTTCAGTGAAAAGGGTGGAGTAAACAATTCATCAGCAAATTCTTCTCTCCCTCTCCCTCTCTACTTGTCTAGCTGTGCTTGTTCGTGTTTGCTGCCTCTGTCTACGTCACTTATTTTATGATGTTGCCTCTAAAATAGATTTAGTTGTTGACTGTACATCTTTGTACATATTCCTTATTTTTATGCTGGTCATAAATATTATAAAAATGTATTGGTTTTTAGTGTGAAAGAACCTTGTCAGAAACTGCTTTTTTCAAGCAGGTCAGATGCTGGAAATACACCCCCATGGAGTTTATTTACTCAACAATGTCTGCGGTTAAGAAGGCCTTGTTCAGAGCTCCAACCCGATTTAAACCGAGCAATAAGGTTAAATATAATGCAATGGTGAATAAGGATTTAAGTCATTCTGACAGAAAGCATTCACCTGCTGAAATATCCTTGAAAAAGTTATTAAAATTTCACCAAATAATACTGCTAATATGAAAGAAATATAAAAAGAAATATGTATAGGCTTTTGTAGAGAAAATTCCAAAATATCATACTTGAAGAGAGGCATGAGAGCCACTAGAACTATACCTACTACTATACCAGAGCTATTTTAACTGTCTAAAACTTATCACTTGATTTGATTCAACATTGTTGGATGTGATCTTTTCCATAGGCAGAGGGAACAGTGTTGTTGCTATACTAACCAAACCTTCACCTTGGATTACACTTCTAATGCAATGTTTTATAGCAGCTATCGTGTTTCTAATGGATAAACCTCTGAAATCAGTTACTTGAATATCAGCCATGTGTGTTAGTCTTACCCAGAACAGTGATGGAAGCGCTGGCCCTAAGCTGGGGGTCACTGCTCTGCACCACGTAGACTCCTGAGTCGGCCACGGTGACGGAGCTCAGAGTGAGCGCTCCAGTGAGGATGTTGACCAAAGCCCTGCCGTTGTGACTGGGGAAGACAGCCTGCTGTTCCCCCAGCCAGGTGAGGATGAGGGACTCCCCCAGTGCCCAGCTTCCACTCTTCAGAGATGCCGGAGGAGACAGAAACAGTGTCACTGTGTCCCCGACTACAGCAGGGTTGATGGAGGGCTGGACCTCCACAGCACCAGAGGCCAGAAAACCTGAGGAAGAGAGCAGCATCTGTTAGTTACCGTAATATAAATGTCACAAAAGACACTTTTAAACTTACATTTGTAACCAGCACTATTAAGTTATCACCACAAATTCATCAGCCGTAACAGAGCCACCTTGTATTAAAGCCAGCAATATAATAGCCAAGGTTCCTTCACTCTTCTTCTCCATTTTGTATTGATGGTTTGAGGATATCTTCACTGTTTCTGCTCTATTATAAATGTCCATTATATGTCCAGCCCCCTACCCATAAATACCTGTTGTAGCAACCCAAGTTCTTATCAACAGGTGTCAAACTTACAAAAGGTGCACAACAGTTTCTGTTTGCCATCTTGGGAGATGTTCTGTAGATGGTTTATCAGCAAAATGACAAATTATGACACAAGGTATGTGAGGCTGGAGACTGGAGAGTGGGGGGGTTGTGGTTGTGGTTGTGTGGTGTTAATCTTTTTTTATTGTTAGAAAAGGATCCTGTACTGGTCATTTCTTCCATGTTGGATAAGGGTTAGATTTTAGGATGTTTTTATCTTTCCACCCCTATACCTGAACGTTTCGGTGTACAGAGCTGATATATGACACAAGTCAGTGTGTGTGTGTGTGTGTGTGTGTGTGTGTGTGTGTGTGTGTGCGTGTGTGTGCGTGTGTGTGCGTGTGTGTGCGCGTGTGTGTGTGTGTGTGTGTGTGTGTGTGTGTCTGTGTGTGTGTGTGTCAAAGACAAAGATTTCATATCGATACTGCACATGTTTTCAGGAGCTTTACACTCAAAATGAAAACACCTGCACCTGCAGCAGCTTTGTGTAGCAGCCTACACTTTAACTGAGGGCATCAATCTCTCAGTGTGCTGAATCTTGCAAGGAGTGATATAACAACCATCTAGTTTTCATCTCTGAGACAGGCAGGACAAGATATGCAACATTATATGTTAGGTCAAATTATTAATGGTCCAGATATTAAGCAATACAATCTTTTCTAGCATTAATGGGCAAACCACTGTACCTTTCACAATACCACTGAGTAAACATTGGTGGCATTATTTGAACTGCGGTGGTGCAAAGTTCAGTATCTGAGCACACCTGTGTTATATGTACCTGACACACTGCACATTAAGTGAGACTGATGACCGGGCCAGGGTATTTTTAGAGCATACAATGCACCGTAAGTGTGAGAAGGAGTAGCAGCATGACAGAACAGATGTTCCAATAATGTTGAAGTTGGTAAATGTAGGGCTAATTTAATACTTTATATAGGCCTGCTGATGGGCATCTTAAGCTATTACATTATATCATATATATTATATTTTCTATTAATAATCTGAATTTGTCAAGTAACCACTAACAAAGGTTTTCAAATAACTGTAGTTGAGTGAAAAGTACAATATTTGAAAACAGTGCATTTATTCAAGTACAATACTTACTATTACTTACTGTAAATGTACTTACTTACATTGCACCACTGGTTATGAATAAAGTTTGGAGAGTAATCCAAACTACCCAAAGCTCCACACATCCAAATTAATAGTTTAAATAATTCAAAAGATATGGTAAAAGTCTTTTGTCACTGTGTGAGGTAGAGCAAATATTTGTTTGTAGAACAAGTCCATGATGTAGAAAGTCTTGATATCATTGTTTTGGTTTAAATTAAAACTTGCCACTCAGGTCACATGCAAAATATAGTTGCAAATTTGTATTCAAATGTATTTAAGAAAACAAACAAAGCACAATGGATACAAGTCATGAAAAAGTGACAAGGTCAAGGTATGACTTTTGGAAATATGGAAATTCAATGTATTTCTAATGGAATGATTTTATTCATTATGACGTTGGTATTTAAGGACAACAACTGAAACAAGACTCTTAAACCTAAGACTTTATTACACTTAGACTTAATTGTAACATTATTATCCTGAAGAACAAACTAAACTAAATTAAACTAAACTAATATATATTCAGTTTTATAATAGTAAGAAATAACATCCAGAAAAACACACAAAGAGGATTGGTAATATTGAAGTATCAAACAAGGCAAATCTAAACACAAAACAAACCAGAGGCCTCTGTCTCCCTCATCTGTTTGCTGTGTGTGATTCTCTTATCTATCTCATTTGTTCAGTTTCAGAAAGGTAAGAGCGAGGTCGGGGTGTCACTAACCACAGGTGCTTTAAAAACACATCCGTCTTAAATGAGTCAGGGTTCACACATTTTATTTTCTAGACTGAAGGTGATGTCACAAAAACCTCTTTTCAGCATGCGAGTGAATCACTACCACGCTGAGGTCAGAGGTCACCCTCAAGCCAAACAAAGTGACGATGCTAGATCCACCTTGTGAGGGGTGAGGAGGAAACACCAGTGGGCCTCATTATCAGACCATAAAAGACCTTAGTTATACATTGAATTATACTAGATAGAATTTAACACAGAATTTCAGCAACGTCTCGTGATTAAAGCTGATTGTTGAAACACTGGACTCTCAATAGCAGTCATGAATATGTCACAATATCTTAATAATAACTGTGTGTATGCAGTGGGCGATAAGCTGTGAATGGTCTTATTCTAGTGCTGTGAAAATACTGCCGCTCTAGTGGTGTACCTTCATGTCATGTTAAAACAACACCATAAATTTGCATAGAAATAATGTAAAAGGACCACCAGGTTTATTGTCAAATGGAAGTTAACTCTGACTCACAAAATGTTATAACACATATTATCTTACACAATAACTGGAACTTATAAAATTTTATTGTTATTGTTATTGTTATTGTTATTGTTATTGTTATTGTATTATTGTTCCATTTGCTTTGCAGATTTTGGTGAACACAGGTTTATCAGTGTATAAAGTTTACGTTTACTTTTTCCTGTCATAAAAGGTATAATAGAAATAAAGTACAAGGAAAAATACGCGTACTAAAGCTTAAAGAATAAAACAGCAAACAGCTTTATGAATTAAAAAGGAGCAGCAGCCCCAGGATCAGGATCACTGAAAAAAGTCCATGGAGCTGCACTGCCTCAGAGCCAGAGAGAGGAATGTCTGTATGAGGATGAAGATAACAAACAGGGCAGAACAATTCATTAGACTGGATTTGAATCACAGTTTGTCAGTCATGTGACAATAGACACAAGAGCGTTCAGAACATTTAACTTCTACCATTATGGTGGCCTTGGCAGAGAGTCCAGCAGCTGGATTTTCTGCAATGCAGGTGCAGACTTATGCAAACTTCATTTGCATGGACTGAAAAATAGATTGCCATGGGGCATTTAACAGTACATTCCACATTTAAGGTACATGTTGTCAAGCAGGTGAACAGAGTCAGTCTGCTAGGAAACGCAACGCCAGGTCCACTGATGCTGATGTTCCATGGATCAACAACAACTACAAATACAAATTCTTTGCTTAGACTATTCCTCTGTCTTTAAATAATTAAAGGTGAGTAAATCGCACACGCTAGAAACGTTTGTTATATAGAGGTGTCACACTGTGTTAATGGGCACCAGAGGGCAGCAGTGAGTTAAGGTGAAGGATGAGGTTGTTTTGCAGCAGCCGCATATTTTCATGCAGGATCTATTTCTGTCCATCTTTGTGCCAGACCAGGTCGTGGGGGTCACCTGATGTCATCATGGCAGAGCAGATCCAGTGCCTGGTTGAGAGATGGGACAGTGTTAAGTCACAAAGGATATGTGATAGACAGGATTTCCAAATCATGAAGGAAAGAAGGAGCACACACATCAGAGATAAAACATCTACACTATGTGTAACTCATACGTGATTCCTGTGACTAACATTTTTTTTTATCACACATGACATTATTAAATTGTTAGTACTGATGCATGAGTGTGACAGTCACTTGAGGTTGAGCTAGTTTTAACTACTTTATCTTGTGCTGAATGATTGTTTGTTATATGAAATATTGACTTCTTTAATTGAAACAATCTGAAAAGTTGAGGGGGGTGATCACTCTTTTGCTAACAACTCATCAGAAACATGACAAGGAACCCAACCAGACACTGTGTTTTTGTAAGGGCTCACAAGCCAAAAAAGGTGGGAACCACCGGTTTGATCATTAACATTGTGTCAGATTTTTCAAACTTATCATGTTTAGCTTTGGCTTTTTAAGTAAAATCTTAACCTGAAAAGTAACTAATAACTAGTACCTTAAAAAGTATCGTAAATGTGTAAAAGTACTCAGTTAGTTTTAATCACTGTGCAACTGGTATAGAAATAGAAACTGCTAGAGAGTCCTGTTTCTGGGCTGAGGACAGCGCACTGCAGTTTCACTGTATGATATCCAGGTTAACCCGCTCTCATTCACCGTGTGGCCCTTAAAGGACTATTTAGTCTTTGTCTGCCTATAATGGACACAGTGTTTTCTTTTTATCGTTTGGTTCCTACCAAAACATAATGAATGAAAGTTGTCGGGTTAACAGTGCCTTCCAATGAAGCATCTATCATTTCCCCTACAGACTCTTTTCTCCTGTGTTTTCTAGACAAAATCCTTAACATTTGGACACATTTTAGAGAAGCAACCCCTCTCTTGTCATATTTTAACGTCTTTAGTTCTGTGTCTTTTTGCATCACTGCTGGTTTTGTAGAGAGCTGTTGTGGGATAAGGTTGTGTAATACATCTCTGTGTGAACACTAATGTCAGAGGTTTTTTGCTCAGTGTGTATGTGAATCAGCAAGATGTGCTTAGCTTTAAGGAGTTATATCTAACTTCATAACTACTTTCAGCGTGTTGCCCCTGAAAATATATACTGTATATTTTATCTTGTAGAGGTGCCGCTGCTGTATTTGTGCCACATCTTAGCTGTGTTGTCAGCTTATCTCTGATAACTTTGCAGACCTTTGTCAAACAGTACCACCAGCAAAACACAGTTCTTCCAGCAGGTGTCGTGGTAATGTCTCCGATGTCTGACTCCACTATCGGTTTAAGCTAGATCTACAGTACTTCCTTTTTTACATTATTTGTTTCACAACCAAATTTTCCAACTTCATCCTGTTTAACAACACAGTTTACCTCATGATGAACTTATAGGTTCGTTTTTGTGAGTTTTGCAAGTTGTGGGGTGATTGACACAATGTTTGTTTTAATTCTGTGAATATGGATTATTTCAAATCAGGGAAAACAGTGACAAGTCAAGAAGATACAGCTGTGCTGAAATTACACTGTTCTGGACAGTTTTGAAAGACAGTTTTGGAGCTAGATGTCACTGTCTTATAGCAGTTTCTCAATAGATGTCGGCCACTCCTCCTCTAGATAGCCTCTATATAAAGCAGGATAAACAGTGAATGACCTGAATTGTTTTATCAGTACAGCAGCCTATCAACAGGCCTTGAAACTGGTATTGATATAGTAATAAAGCAGTCTAGCATTTTCTTATATCTTACTAAACCATTATATTTTCCTTCTTTTTCCTTTTTCCTACTCTCATTTCTGCTGACATTGTCAGGCCTCAGAGGTGTGACGCTTGTACGCCTAATAAAATGTCCTATTATAGCAACATTTCTTTTGGGAATGATGAGTTTTTATTACACTGAAAGCTCATTATCCCTTGTGATTGTTGAGTCATCCTCTTCCTGGGCATCACTCACTAAGACAAGTCAATAAATACTGTGTCCAAACAGGTGGGGCCTCTCTGGTAAAAGATTGAACAAGGGCAAACAGTAAAGGTTGATGGGTGAAAACCTCTGATCTGTCTTTTAGGAGGAAGACATTAACATCTTACTCTGAGTAAGACATTAAAGAGCACAAAGTAAGAAAACCATAGTCAATGATATGTGGCATTCATTCATCAATGCAGTGCTTTCATTGCACTTTTATTGCACAGTACTTTCATTAAATTTGAATATGTTGTATATATTTACCCCTAACGACCTTTGAATTTATTGCTGTACTCTAGATGCAGTGTCATTCCTGGAATTGGATGTCATTTTGCATACTGTACAGCTTCTTCTTTCTCTTTCTCTTTCTTCCTGTATTTTCTTTTCTTAAGCATGAGAGCCAATTGTTTGCATGGACCAATACACAACAATTTAAAACAGACAGTAAAACAAGGATCTTCTTACTTCTTCTTTTTTTATTAGCATTTTAAAGACACACAACAAACGATGTGATGATTATTACTCATAAACACTGACTATACCCTAGCAGATAGAGGTAGGACCACTGCCTTGTTGCGGAAGACACATCTATATACTGCAGCATTTATAGTTCATTATTTACTGTAGGTATCTTAAAAACAGACACCCACAAACTATTGGTCCATCTGACTCTTCGCATGCTCAATGTGTGCACGAAATGTACCATGAACTTTGCAAATATAAAAACAAGCACCCCCAGCAAGCTACTGTAGAACCATCTGCAGTGCCCTCCATGCACAAGAGAAAGAGACTACTGTGCTGTGTGTGGAAATGCAAATGCACAAAAAACCAGTGAAGTGGAACACAATGGAGCTGCACAATTCAGTAACTGAAAAAATAGTTTATTCTTCTGAATAAGTGATCAAATCATTACAAATTCGACACCTGCAACCTGAGGAATACATTCACTGCTTTCTTTCTTTGGCTAAAAGGCAAACCGGTCAAACATTTATCACACATTCTTCAGCTGTGTGAATCACTCGCAGGGAGTTTGATCTTTAGTAATGAGTAACTAATGGCGGATGGAAAACCTGGACGCTCAGGTTCGAGAGCTGGAGCTGGTAGACAGCCTTTTCTGAGTCTCATGTGTTCTGGGCTAAAAGCAAATCATTATTTTATACAGAGAGTCAACAATAACCCAAACAGAAATAGTGTATACAGTCTGCTTCAATACAGCGCCGGACTAAACCATGATCTTTGTGGATAGAATTTATCAGCAGTAGATTACTACATTGCTAGTCAAACAACACAGTCAAACAAAGCAGGAGGCACTGATCTGATGGGGTTAATGTGGAGCCTGGCTGCAGACACATGACTTTCTGCCTTTAACTGAAGCCTCGTTCTTAACATACACCTGTCTGCATGTTCCCTGATATTACCTGTACAACTGAAAAGGTGCACACCAGTCTGACCTGTATTTGGTTAGAGTGGTGGAATTTATTAATTCCATCTATATCCATCTATTTAATTATATATTTTTTGACATCTACACCCACATCAACACCTGCTAGGATACAATACTGCCAGTCAGCAAATGATTTATTTTGGAAATGGTACGACACATAGCATTGCAAACAGTATCTGGCTCCATTTATTGAAATCAAAATTTGAATTTAAACTAAACCCAAATGCATTTTTGTTGCATTAAATAGCTGTCTCATCATAAGTTGTCCTTTCTTAATGAATGAAATCTTTTTTTTAAATGACAGTGCAAACATACTGTATTGAATTCCTTAGAAATACAGTGTAGTTCAATTTGTATAATAATTACAATACAACAATTGTATGTGCTATGTAAACTAGCTGCTCTTTTCTACTCGCACATTAGTTCCCTGTTGTTTTGTGGCCTTTAGATAAACTGACCGAGAAAGAAGCTTATCATTTTATCACGTCAACTTTTACTGACACTTACAGTAAACTTGTCCTGAAGCAGGACACAGTTTCCGCATGCCTGCTCGACAGACTTTAAACATCAAGGCGTATATTGCTCCTGAAATATCCATAAAAATAACCAATGGACGTCTCTTGGAGATCCTTTTAACTTTGGTTATAAACCATTGTTTCTTCTCTGAGTGCAGAGATATACCTTGCTATTGCTTATTTTTGCATGGTAGTGTTTTGGATTATTGTGCCTGTAGAGCCTCTGTTGGTGGGATAATGATAAAGATAATAAATAAAGTTTAACTTAAGTTTAACTATCATTATGGAATTAAATTAGTCTGTAATAATTACTTAAATGTTAATAACAAAAATCTTTCTGAACGACAAATTAACAAACTCCATCGATGTCAAGGATTATCCATGTCCTGACCGATATTACCTAAATGTACTCTATATTATTACATTCATTGGTTTAACTGCATTTAAAATAAAACAAAAAAAACAGCATTTTTTGAGATGTTAAATAAATATAAGAATTCGTTCATAACCGACAAGATGCAAACTGGAATCTCATCTGCAATCACACAGTATACATGTGGAGTCAAATATTACAGCAGACCAGTGTCAAACATTATTCTCAACAAAAACTGAATCAAATGAACAAAATTAATATTTTCACATAACTGATGTTTGCATCGACTGTACACACAATGCTGAAAAAAAGGAAATGAAGGCTATTATATGTTGTAAAGTGCAAACGAATGGGGCAACATTGTTCCTTCTGACCTCAGTCATGGCAATAACTGTCAGAGGTGGTTGATTATTAACTAACTCAAGTCCTTTGCCTTGGTAAACTCAAGTCCAGATTAGTCCTCCATAAACAACTGAGAGGGAGGTGAAGGTTACTCTGACAACACGTTAGCTACGTCTGGCCTCGTCTAACGTGACTGGCTGATCCATTGCATCCAGTGTGATCAGTTCTTGTGGACCTGGGCATAAGTTTCTGCAGCATTAGCACGACACTAAGGAGCAGGAGCTGTCCTTCGCTGCATGTGGGCATCATAGGTAGGAGGGGAGGATACTGCAGGAAGCCCGTTGTTCACTCTGACCTCAGCGTATTCTGATGTGTTATTCTGTAACCCCAGATTGACTGTCCCACCATTCTTGTTCTGGAAAAACCTGATGTCTGCATAGTTCAGCTCCTGGAAAAGAAATAAAGACGGTGGTGATTCTAGAGTCTGTTGGGGCCCTAGGCAAAAAAATGGCAAGGGGCCCCTTCAAATTAGCGTTCATCACAATTATGTAATAAATAATCAGACTAAATGTATGATATCTAAACATTTTTTTTATTCCAAATGTTCAATTCATGTTAGTAAAATTTTCAAAATATAAATATTAAGAACATAAAAATTTAAAAACATAAAAACTCAAATATAGGTACAAAAACCAATAAAAAAGATAAATAACTAAATAACTGCAAAGCTGTCACTTTGTTAATAACCTATACTTTATAAAGCCAGATAAGGCCATTTTTTAAAAAGTTTAATCGTCTTTAGAAAAAAATCTTGTATGTGCAGCCTTTACTGAAAATAATTGGCAACACTGCTTCTGACATGTTACAAATTGTGCATTGGTTGTTTAAGTGGGAGGGAGCCGCATTGTGAGACACTGTGGAGTAAAGTTTGTCAGCCCTTGGGGGCCCCCCAACAGCCTGGGGCCCAGGGCCTTGCCTGTTCACAAGCTGAGCTGCTGAAGAAAGAGGGAAAAGCTGTGTGGTTTAAAATTCAGAGAATCCCATCGTCTCAGTTTGAAATTCTATAAAATCTAACTTCTATTTACAGCTACAATATCAAACAGGTAGTTGGTTGGTACTGCCAAAAACAAGCAAACATATCAACATGAAAAGCTCTCTTAGAGCCCACCTGTTTTAAACCTAATTTGCTTACATATGTAAACCTAGTCATACACTAGCTCTGTTAACAGCATCATCATAGAATTTCATACACTAGTTTATCCACTGTTACTGCTGTTAATGTCAATAATAGAGGTTTGTGTGAACTGCAGAATTGTAACTTTCACAACCATATGCTACTAAAAGGGAACAAAGATTTAGTTACTGATTCCCACAGATCATTATGTGTGATAAAACCATCTAATTATAAACTTAGATCATCAAATATTTACTGATGAGGTACTGATTTATTCCTGTACTCCACTTGTCTTCCACATGTATTCAAATGCAGATACACATGTAATCACAGCTATACTGCAATTAGTTTGAACAGTTTTGTTGGCGCACAGACTGAGAATCATGAAAGTACTTAGTTTGGCATGTAAACATGATTTATGATTATCTGTGTAAGGTTACTTGAGTGCATGCAAACCCACTGATGGCTTTTACCTGACTTCCTGAGTACGCTGCGTTGTTCTGGCCTTCACCTGCTTTAAAACATGAGGAATAAACAGTGTTTAGAAGAATTCATGCAAACAAGTAAATAATATAGTATAAATACACACATAAAACACAGACTTGTAATTAACTTACCTGTTCTGGTGCCGGTGTCTCTATTAGGGGATTTTTTCTTTCTGTTTAAGAAGGTAACAAGTCATTGCTATTATAGCTACTTTAGACATGCATTATATGACTTTTGGCAGCATAATAATAAGAGCATGGATACTCAGTAACTTTGTGTAAGATTAATCTGATTAGATGAAATCAGTTGTTCTGATTATGTTTGTTGATTGTCATAAATGTAAAACAACATCAAAAGCTGAAAAAATTAAGCTTGACATCAGCACAACTCCTTTTAGTGCTTGACAAAAAGAAAGTAAATAAATAATATGAAGAAAACATATACACTATATCCATGTATTCATTGATAATATAGTTCTTTCTCAAATAGAGCTGCGACTTTGCATTTTGTCACAATCATGAGTCCCCTTCATTGAATATCAACCTTTTGTTGATGTTTGAGTTTTATCACTACTCTCAAAATTGCGTTTTACTGTAGGCCTAATTGTAATTTATTATTAATTATGTATGTAATTAATATAATTAATATAGTGTTCACAAAAGAAAAAATGGCTATCTGGTTGTATTTTTTCTACTTACTTTTTTATATAAAGAAGAACCAGAAGAATACAAACTACAATCACGACACAACAAGCGATTACTATTCCAACGATGCAACCAGTTGAACAACTTGGGTGGACTACAATAAAAAAGGGGATAAGAACATGATTTTACCACATTTTGTAAACAGACAGTGTCCCATCTCAAAACTGTCTAATAATTCCTCCCTTTATGTGACATCATATTTGGCTAGATACCAATACCTACAGTATTTACTTCACACCTATTTTGGCTGGATATTATTTCTGTTTGGCAAACTGGTCAATGCACTGTGTTGCTTAAGCAAAAATACTTTGAATGTTTTGCTAAAGGGCAGTTAAATGGAGTTTTGCTTTTCAAGGCAATGTTGTCTGATACGAATAAATCTGCCCCGTGTAGCTGGTAGAAAAGATCTGTAAGGTAAATCTTCAGGAAGCCTGCTACTCTTCAAACAGAGGTATAATAATGTAAGCTAAGTGCGATATGCAAGAGTATTAACAATATGTGCAGTCAACACTGTCTGGTACCTGTCTGGTACTGTGTTACAGTCAGTCCATGTACTGCAGATGATGTTTTCTCAGTTATTCTATTCATCGCTTCACAGGTGTACTCTCCGCTGTCAGAAAGATCAGTGATGTGTTTAGTCAACACGGCAGAATTGTTGAGTATCTTCGTCTCATTCAGTTTCCAGCTGAAATTAGCAGTTGGTGTGGACTCAGCAGAGCAGGTTAATGTTAAGTTCTCGTTCAAACTTATTGTACTTGGACCTTTGATTTGAACATTTTCTGGTCCATCTGAAAGAGAGAGAGAGATTAGTGGTGATATTACAGTAGCACAAACCATGTTATTTCCCTCAGTGCCCTCAGCATTTTACCACCATATGTCTGAAAAGTAAATGGACATTGTACAGCATCTTACTTACAGTTAACAACCATGATGTATTCAGCTTCAACACTGCTGACAGGGTTGCTGATGTTACAGGAATATTTCCCACTGTCTGTTTTCTTTAGAGACTGAAAAGACAGCACTCTGCCAGTCTGGATCAGATCTGCACCATCCTTCATCCACTTTCTGGCAAAGACCGAGCCAGCAGCCTCACAGGTTAACTTGACAGAGTTTCCCTCAACTGGCTGGTTTGGTGATGATGTGACAGAGGCATTCACTATTGGCTCTGTTGGACAAAAGATAAAGGATTTTGTGAGAGAAATATGAAAGCAGGAACAAAACTAGCCGAGTCACTGAGAGTTGACTGAGTAAATAGATATAAAGGAACTTGAGAACAGTTCATCTTTGCAAGGGGCATAACCCATGAGTCCAAATTCATGGGTTATTCTACCATTTAACATTTTTAACAACCTATACTCCAGCCATATCATTGATATGAGTGGAATACATGACACTGACTTTATACTCCAAGGTCAGAATATAACAGATTGTCAATTCACGTACAAAATAATGGGATAAAAGTGTTTTATCAAAACAACAAGATTCTCAAGTTGCCACCTTTACCAATATAACTTTTTTCCATTTAGTCTAATGTCATTGTTTCAAAGTTTTGAGCACAAATATTAATGGAGTGTAATGCAACGTGTTTTCCTTTTAGTAGATTTTTTGGCCACTTGGAGGCAGGGAACAAACTGTAAACGCAACACCGACACATAATCACTGTTTAAGTTCATAAGTCAGTTCAGGTTACTCGTCCAGGACATACAAAGCAACATTTGGAGTCATGGTTCTGCCCATATCTTAAGGATAAGTCCAATATTCACTCTCTTTTTAGCTCTGTATTTGGTCTTCACCAACTCTTTAGCTGCTAAATGCTTCACTATGTTCACCAGCTAGTCGCTAACTTTGTCTGTCGTTCTTTGGTGGTGAGCAGGTTGTGTGGTTGCTGTGACAGTGAACCAAAACGAGCCTAAAGACCCTAGAAAGGTCCACAGCTCTGGACAACTGCACTGACAGGTGTTAACTCCCTGATGGTTTATCACTATGAATGAGCCATTCCACATACAAGAAGTCATATAATCCACTGTTAATATTAGAATATTGATTATAGCCACTTTATAATATTGGCCAGAATAAGTATACCATGGAAGTGGAGTTATGTTTTCACATGACATTTTCTAATCACAGCTGTGCCTGCAAGGTCAAGCAAGCACAAAACACTGAGGCATAGAGTACACATTTTTTCAATGCAGATTATGCAGGTGGACAGATGAGTGCCATCTCTCAGACGCATATCAATACTATATTCACAAAACCTCTTAAAATTCAACTTACCCAGCACAGAGACAACTGAGGGCTGGGATGTTTGATTACTCAGAGTTTTGTTGTTAAAAGCCTGACAGCTGTAGTTCCCACTCTGACTTTCCTGAATGTTTATAAGTCTGAGCTCTGGTCCAGTATCAGACAGCGGGACTCTATTCAGAAACCAGTTAAACAGTGCAGCGGGTCTGGAGACAGCTGAGCACATCAGACTGATGTCTGACCCTTCCACATAGTATTCTTGTGATGGACACAGTGTCAGGTTAATGTTTTCTGGGCCATCTGCGGGGTGCAGCATATGGGGAGTAAAAACCAACAAGAAAAAAAAGAAAAAGCACAAAAAAGTGATGTTAGCAGCTAGAAGGTGTTAAAATACATGTACCTAAGCTTATTGTGAAGCCTCAGTATAAAGTTGCAGCTTTAAAGTGGCTTGGATAAAGAGTATGCACATGTAGGTTATTAACTCACAGCTTATGGAAAGGTTTATTGGAGCACTGGTGTCATTACTGAAGGGGTTGAACACATGACACCTGAATGGTCCCTGGTCATAGCGAGTCACACTGACTATAGTGAGAGTGGAGTTTCCATCAGTGAGCTGAACTCTGTCACTGGCTGTAACCTCAGAGCTGCCGTTCAGCCAGAGGAAAGAGAGGGAGGATCCAGAGGAGGAGCAGAACAGACTGACAGAGCTGAACTCCACCAAGTCTGTGCTGCTGGCAGTTACTATTACATTGGAGACTCGCGCTGTGGGTGATAAACACAGTGGTTTTACACTTGCCGCTGCTCACAACAGGGAACATGTTTCAGTCGAGGGAAGCAATGTAGGGTTTTTAATTTCTTGGCTCTGAGTCTTATATTTTTATTTCAGTTAACTTACTGTAATTACTGAAATAAATTGTCAGTTATTATGTGTTAGTTTGATGTTCACAGTCAATTTAGTTTGTTTCAACAAAAGTTTTTATGCTCTTGGCCGCATTAGAGAGTGATTTGGAATGACCTTAATTATTTTTTATTGTGATACCTCCCAGTTACATCTGTGCGAGTAAAATGGCGACTAAAAAGTGCATTCACTGTTTCTTATTGTTCCAGAAATGTTTCGTACAACATTTTTATATTTAGGAAAGATTTATATGGTACTATCACAGCTACATGTCTAAATCCCATTTTTAATCAATATCTTTATGTATAAAACCTTTTACTCAAACTTACTTAGGACAGAGATGACGGAAGGTTGAGATGTTTCATTTCTCATAGTTTTGTTGTTAAAGGCCTGACAACTGTAGTTCCCACTCTGATCCTCCTTAATGTTTATAAGTCTGAGCTCTCGTCCAGTATCAGACAGCGGGACTCTATTCAGGAACCAGTTAAACAGTGCAGCGGGTCTGGAGACAGCTGAGCACATCAGGCTGATGTCTGACCCTTCCACATAGTAATCCTGAGACGGGGATTTTGTTAAATGGATATTTTCTGGGCCGACTGAATGTAGGTAAAAAGAAAAAAAACAACAGAAGACTCACTAGATGTAATGTTAGTTGCATGAAAAATAGAAAGGCATATGGTATGCACTGTGACTCATACTGAGGTCATATTAGTTTGCACAGCAGCATTATTATACAAGTACCAGAAAAAACAAACCTGTGCAAAGCAATGCAATAGAACAGAAGTTTCTCAATGAAACTGACTGTACAATGATTAAACTGACACTGTGATGTTTGTGGTGGTTTTGTACTGGAGTCAATTAAGCTGAAAATGTGTGTCTATGTTACATACAGATGTTGTCAGATAAAAGACTGAGCATGCAGGTTAGTAACTCACAGCTGATGGAGAGGTTTATTGGAGCACTGGTGTCATTACTGACAGCATTGAACACGTGACACCTGAATGGTCCCTGGTCATAGCGAGTCACACTGACTATAGTGAGAGTGGTGTTTCCATCAGTGAGCTGAACTCTGTCACTGGCTGTAACCTCAGAGCTGCCGTTCAGCCAGAGGAAAGAGAGGGAGGATCCAGAGGAGGAGCAGGACAGACTGACAGAGCTGAACTCCACCAGGTCTGTGCTGCTGGCAGTTACTGTTACATTGGAGACTCGCTCTGTGATTGAAAAACACAATGTTTTTTTTTTCTACTCTAGTTGCAATCATGAAATAAAGAGGCAGACAATAACGAATAATATCACTACAATAATGAAGAATTAATTCCATCTAAATAATGCCATGATGAGCAGTCATGGCTGATGTTTAAGGTTTCTATTTGCTCCTGCTGTGCCTAAAAAAAAAAAGAAAGAAAAAAAAGAGAGCAGCAATAACAAACCTATTGTTTGATCCCACTATGCACAAACACAATGACATAACAGAAAGGGAAATCCTCAAATCAACAACAGTGGTCAAAACAATGTTAACCTTAAATTATTTCACTGTCATCAGCTCAAAGCTCATAAGATCAAACACCTTCTGCAATATCATTAAGCTATATACTGTATGGGAAGTGTGTAAAATACACTTCCAATTTACTTTCCATTGTTTTCACACTGTGTCCCAGAGACATTCATTGAACTATATGGTATCCTCAGTCAGTTCTTGATGGTGGTGTTCTATGTCACCTTCAAACACTATAAACACAGTATGTAGATTATGTTAGTGACCTACCCAGTATGACCAGAGAGGTGGTGCCCTCCTTGTTGCCAGCTGGGAAGGTAAAAATTGAGCAGATGTAGTTCCCGTCATCAGTCATCCTAACATCACTAATCTGGATGGAAGAGCTGTCCAAGTTTGGGGGACTGGGTGAGAAGCTGACCCTGCCCTTCACAGGTGAGTCGGGGTAGTGAGGATCAAAGTTGAGCTGAAACACAGCGATGTTGATCATGTTCCCTTCCTTCGACTCGTAGCTCCATGTGACCTGTGGTGGAGGAGGCACAGGGTCAGTGGTTAGGATGTGTACAGTGACTGAGAAAAACAACAGGCCTCATTCATCATGATGTTGATAAGTGACACTAGAGAGTGTTTTGAGACATCCACATTTTGCTGTAAACTCTACAGGGCAGCGTACACAGCATTACAATCAAATATGTGGGGCATGAATATAGATGTGAGTTTTTCTAGACTCTCTCTATATATATAAACAAGGCAAATGGACCTGTATTATCATTTAATGTGTATTTTGAATGCATGAATTGCTCTTTCATTCACCTGCAGAATCAGATTGATGCATAATTGACAAATACTTTATTTTACAGGAAAATACCATTTTTTTAAGTCACATATTACATTTATATTCACTTAATGACCAATCTCTGTTCACTTCAGACATAAAAGTAAATTGTAGTCCCAAGCTATTTCACTGATTCATATTGTGTCACTTCAGCACAATGAGCGAAATTTCAGGATGTAACACTTTTCTTATAATTTCAAATCACAAAGTATGAGTATGGTGGTATAAAGAAGTTATCAAATCCTAACTGATGAGAGATTAATCCCAGTGCCATCAGTGAAGGCACAGCGTAGGTTGACTGTCTGGCCAGGATACGAAAACACCTCTGGCTCCACCTCCACTTGCTGACCAGTCGCTCCTAGAAGAAAGAGAAAGAGGAAAAACTCTGTTGTTTCCTTTTTTCTAAAGTAGGAAAGGAGACAAGGAAAGGAAGCAGAGAAACAGTATCTGTATAAAGCCTGCTGATGATAAATGAGGACTGTGGAATTGCCAGAGGACAGGTTTTCTCCTCCAGACAAACCTGGAGGAGGCAATTACAGTCTTCATTAAGAAAGACTGTAATGAATAATTCGTAATATTGCCCAATGGTTACTATAGCATTGTTGAGAGAGTCTACATGCAAAATATAAACTACTTAAAACACAAAAAATGACTGTGGATTATGGAAAGTTTGTCATCAGCCACAGGCTGTATGCTCCCATTGGTTTCAAGAAGACTTGAGACATTTTCCAGTTGTACCCAACCTTTCTAGATTATTAGATTGTCATGAAAACTGCTAAACAGCTGAAGCAGTTTGGTGATTGTTTCAGTTATAGTGGTTCTAAGGTTTGGACTGGTGGCATGTAGAGCACACTGCCTGTTGGCTACTCATGGTTTTGTGAGTTTAGTTCAATCTCAATCATTAGCCAAACTCCTTGGCCATCAACCGAAGGATAGTGTGAGTTTTCTTAAAGAACAAACAACAAATTTTGACAAACAAGGACTACTGAACATGTCAAAGCTCTTAAATTTGAGATTCTTACCTGTAAAGGCCACAGAGACAATGTACAGTAAAATTAATATATCCATTGGTCACTCTCCCTGAGACGTGCAGGTGAGAAAAACGCCATCAGACTGAGACTGTCCTAATAAATGACTCATGAACCTTTACCTACGTGTTGCAGTGTAAACTGTTTGCATGATGAGAGCAACCCACTGAATCTACCCCCCCTTCAGGGCTATGGTCAAACCTGCAAGATGTCTCCCTCTTGTGGTGAAAGTGAGTTTGTGCAAGTGATCTGATGAAAGGAAGCATGATGTTAAATTACCAAGACAAAACCTGGGAGTGACATTGTTTTAATTAACAGCATATTTTACTGATTAGCCACTGAATGTTTAGTGAGTCAAAAGATGATCTCAGGTGCTGATATGACATGTTGACATGACAATAACATAATTTAATTACCAATGAAACCTTTCAATTGTTGCTGAAAGATTTTGAAAAAAAATGCTCAGCTTGTAGGTAATAGTCAGTGATCACATCAGATCAGATCAGTAAAGTGTGCACAGCAGTGCAAAGTACAATGATAGGACAACCCCCATTACAGGTCACTTCCTCATACTGCCTTCATATCCTGAAATCCTCATACTGAAATAATCAAAGCTAAGGATTGAAGACTAATCATTATACTTGATACTTCAGATGAAATGGCAGAAGCTGTGTTATATGCCATCATCCTGGGAGCCATCTCAGGTAAGCTCTCACAGAAAATAAATTTTTTTCACTTGCTCGAAAAAATATACTGAATAATATAATAGTACAGTGTAGCACAGTATATAGTATAGTTATTTTGTGAACAGCAGTGTGAGAACATGAATGTAATTAGAATATATGAAAGCACTACATACAGTATACTAGTTAGCTAGAAAGTTAATGCACATGTTGCAGTTAAATTGTTAAAGGTATTTTTAACCCATAACAATGTAACTGCACGATGTCACTTACTTTAATGAAATACATGATATTCTGTTAATTAATTATTCAAATCAATTGCGAGTTTCCTGGGCAGCAAGGAGCTGAGGCAAGGTAAGTTGAACAAGTATTACAAATAACTAATACAGACCCCTCTGAACAAACCCATGACCACTTTGTCATGCCATGTTTTGACTACATAAAAACAAATCTCTTAACAGATGCATTTGAGTCTTTTTTTTACTCTTTAAAAAGTTGATGTTGCTCATAGTGTTTGTTGTTAATGATCAACAAAGGTGCGTGACGATTCATGTAGGAACCTGTCAGTGAAAATCACCCATGACTTCCTCATCCTCCCTGAACATAGTGAATTCAGCACTAACTTACGAACATCAGCGAAGGGAAAGTTAAAGAGCGCAAGGACAAATCATTCTTTTGTGTTATACTTCATGATAATTCAGATGACATGGAAACAGCTGTGATATATGTCATCATCCTGGGAGTCATCTCAGGTGAGCTATCACCATTCGATACACCAGAAGCAAGACAGTGTATTTTATGCCTCTGTTTCCAACAGCTGTGGACTGAAACATTATGTTTTTGGGGTTGTCCCATTCTTGAGGACAAGATAACTCAGTAAGGCCTTGAGGAAAATTTGATAAAGAAACACTATTAGATTTTGGTGCTCAAAGGTCAAAGGTCACAGTTTGACACACATTTTAGGCCATAACTTTTAAATTCATGTGCTGATTATAATGTCTAATAGGATAAAATTATGACATTTTATATCTAAAAGGTCATTTTCTGCAAAAACACTTCTGGTCATTATTCAACAGCATCATTCAGCAGAAGAGGAAACTGACCATACTTCACATTTGGTTGGATACTGAACTAGTGAAACTAATCTTGGGTGCCCACCTTCTAGCTGGGGTAATTGTACAGATCGTTTGTGCTGTTGGGTTGAAGATGTGTTGGAAACATACACTATATTGCCAAAAGTATTGGCTCACCTGCCTTGACATCCCATTCTTAATCCATAGGGTTTAATATGACGTCAGTCCACCCTTTGCAGCTATAACAGCTTCAACTCCTCTGAGAAGGCTTTCCACAAGCTTTAGTGCATTTGTGAGGTCACACACTGATGTTGGACGAGAAGTCCTGGCTCTCAGTCTCCGCTCTAATTCATCCCAAAGGTGTTCTATCAGGTTGAGGTCAGGACTCTGTGTAGGCCAGTCAAGTTCATCCACACCAAACTCTCTCATCCATGTCTTTAAGGACCTTGCTTTGTGCACAGTCATGTTGGAACAGGAAGGGGCCATCCCCAAACTGTTCCCACAAAGTTGGGAGCATGGAATTGTCCAAAATCTCTTGGTATGCTGAAGCATTCAGATTTCCTTTCACTGGAACTAAGGGGCCAAGCCCAGCTCCTGAAAAATCATTTTACATGGCCTACCACCTGTGGCTGAGTTGCTGTCGTTCCCAATCGTTTCCACTTTGTTATAATACCACTGACAGTTGACTGTGGAATATTTAGGAGCGAGGAAATTTCACAACTGGACTTGTTGCACAGGTGGCATCCTATCACAGTACCACGCTGGACTTCACTGAGCTCCTGAGAGCGACCCATTCTTTCACAAATGTTTGTAGAAACAGTCTGCATGCCTTGGTGCTTGATTTTATACACCTGTGGCCATGGAAGTGATTGGAACACCTGATTTCAATTATTTGGATGGGTGAGTGAATACTTTTGGCAACATAGTGTATGTGAGTCTGGACAAACATGCACATAAACTACAACTGGAGTGGTTGGTGGAGGAATACAACCGTGAGACGGTAATTGTAGTTTCACTTGATCCAGGAAACATTTTCAAACATCATCTCTGTATCAGAATTGTACTATTAGGTTGATAGTTGAAGTTGCTGTGTGATGATTATGTTAACATAATAATCATACATTATTAGAATATTGTATTCTTTCCCTGGTTTGCTTTCTCTGTGTTTGTTTATTTCTTTAAGTGAAGTTAAAATGTTAATTGTTATGTTAAATGGTTAAATGGATAGTTTATGTGTTTTCACATAAGATGGCACAGATTTCTCACCGGTCATGCAACTTGTTAGACTCTTTCTTTCTGAGTGGATATGAGTTCAAGACGTTCTCATGGAATGTGCTAAAACATGCAGAGTCACCACAGTGTGTCCTCATTGTCCTGTAATCTGTATGTTGCCAGAAGACTCTCCGAATGCAGCTGTTTTTTTGTGTTTTAAGTAGTTTATACATTTGATGCAGGCTTTCTTATGGATTGTGATCAATAATATAAAAAGCAGTGGCTCATATTAGGCTAAAACATCTTCATTAGAATCCATCTTAAACTATAAGTTCCTCCAGTTTTTGTCTGAAGGAAACATACCTGGAGGAGACTGTCTTGTGTGTAACATTCATTTCCCTGGGGCTGTATAGAGTCTCATAAGACCAGCCTGTCTGTCGTCTGAGCCCTCGCAGGAGTTTCCTGTGCTGGCTCTCCTCTTATTGCCTCAGAGACAGACAATAGGTCTGATTCTGCCTCATGAGTAATTACATTTTCACAGGGACCCGGATTACACACACACACGCACACGCACGCACACGCACGCACACACACACACACACGGACAGATTGTCGTTCTAAAGCTCCCTCGCTCTTTCTGTTTTGCGCACACCCACTGACACAACACACAGGAATGTGTCGGCACAACAAATGGCAGGCTATAGAAAAGCATAACCCAGAGAGAACAAGCTTTCCTCTTTTTTTCCCAGCCAACATCCCTTTTTTTTTTTTTCAGCCACTTCATCCACACACGCACAGTCATGGAGACACACCAGACTCTTGGCCTACTTGTCTGGGTTCACTAATGTTGTCCTGTCTTGTACCAGACTCTTCCATGCTGACCTCATTTATCATCAGCAGGCTTGGTATCGATACTATTTATCTGCTCCCTTTCTTTATCTCCTCTCCTGGTTTGGAAAAGAAGGAAACAACAAACAATGCTTCTCTTTCTTTGTTTCTTCTAGCAGCAACTGGTCAGCAAGTGGATGTGGAGCCACATGTGTTTTCTTTCTTGAAACCAATGGGAGCATACAGCCTGTGGCTGCTTACAAACTTTCCACAATCCACAGTCATTTTTTGTGTTTTAAGTAGTTTATATTTTACATGTAGACTCTCTCAACAATGATACAGATACTGTTTCTCTGCTTCCTCTCCTTGTCTCCTTTCCTACTTTAAAAAAAAGGAAACAACAAACATTTTTCCTCTTTCTCTTTCTTCTAGGAGCGACTGGTCAGCAAGTGGAGGTGGAGCCAGAGGTGTTTTCGTATCCTGGCCAGACAGTCAACCTACGCTGTGCCCTCATTAATTCCGCTGGGAATGAGCTCACACAGGTCAGATCCACAGAGACATGATAGTTTTTTTTCTCAGTTAGGATTTGATAACTTCTTTATACCACCATACTCATACTTTGTGATTTGAAATGATAAGAAAAGTGTCTGTTACATCCTGAAATTTCGCTCATTGTGCTGACTTGACACAACATAAATCATTGAGATAGCTTGGGACTACAATTTACTTTCACATCTGAAGTGAACAGAGATTGGTCATTAAGTGAATATAAATGTAATATGTGACTAAAGAAATGGGTATATTCCTTTTAAAATAAAGTATTTATCAATTATGCTTCAATCTGATTCTGCAGGTGCGTGAAACCTGTGAAACAGCTGGATAAGAGCAATTCATGCATTCAAAATACACATTAAATGATAATACAGGTCCATGTGCCTTGTTTATTTGGCACATTCATTTAACAAATCATAGCCCAGAGAAATAATCCTGAGGTTTGTAATAGAAATAAAAACAAAACACTTTTTAGTCTCATCTCAATGAAGTAGGAAGTGCACAATTCTGTTTGGTTCCATGAAGAGCAGGAGAGGGAGAGAGAGAGGGAGAGAGAGAGAGAGATAGAGAGAGGGAGAGAGAGAGATAGGGAGAGATAGAGGGAGAGAGAGAGATGCATCATACCTGTGCCACTTATTTGATTGTAATGCTGTGTACGCTGCCCTGTGGACTTTACAGCAAAATGTAGGTGTCTCAAAACACTCTCTAGTGTCACTTATCAACATCATGATGAATGAGGCCTGTTGTTTTTCTCAGTCACTGTACACATCCTAACCACTGACCCTGTGCCTCCTCCACCACAGGTCACATGGAGCTACGAGTCGAAAGAAGGGAACAGGATCAACATCGCTGTGTTTCACCTCAACTTTGATCCCAGTTACCCCGACTCACCTGTGAAGGGCAGGGTCAGCTTCTCACCCAGTCCCCCAAACCTGAACAGCCCTTCCATCCAGATTCGTGATGTTAGGGTGACTGATGAGGGGAACTACATCTGCTCAATTTTTACCTTCCCAGCTGGCAACAGGCAGGGCACCACCTCTCTGGTCATACTGGGTAGGTCACTAACATAATCTACATACTGTGTTTATAGTGTTTAAAGGTGACATAGGCCACCACCATCAAGAACCAACTGAGGATACCATATAGTTCAATGAATGTCTCTGAGACACACATGCCTTACTATACATTGTATAGCATAATGAAATTGCAGCAAGGTGATTGTTGTGTACAACTGATAAATCAGAAGTATGGTATATAGTATGAGTATATTCTGTTTAGATTACTGTTCTTCAAACAAAAACTTTGAGTAGATATTTTATATCATGGCAGTGAAATAATTTAAAGTTAACATGTTTTGACCAGTGTTGTTACTTTAAGGATTTTCATTACTGTTACTGTCTGTGCATTATTGCGATCAAACAATCAGCCATGACTGCTCATCATGGCGTGGTTTAGATGGAATTCATTCTTCATCGTTATAGTGATATTATTTGTTATTGCCTCTTTACTTCAAGATAGCAACTACAGTAAAAAAAAAACAAACAAAAAAAAACATTGTGTTTTTCAACCACAGAGGAAGTTGGCAAAGTAACAGTAACTGCCAGCAGCACAGACCTGGTGGAGTTCAGTTCTGTCAGTCTGTTCTGCTCCTCCTCTGGATCCTCCCTCTCTTTCCTCTGGCTGAACGGCAGCTCTGAGGTTACAGCCAGTGACAGAGTTCAGCTCACTGATGGAAACACCACTCTCACTATAGTCAGTGTGACCCGCTATGACCAGGGACCATTCAGGTGTCACGTGTTCAATGCCGTCAGTAATGGCACCAGTGCTCCAGTAAACCTCTCCATCAGCTGTGAGTTACTATCCTGCATGCTCAGTCTTTTATCTGACAACATCTGTATGTAACATATAAACACATTTTCAGCTTAATTGACTCCAGTACAAAACCACCACAAACAGCATGGTGCCAATTAAGTCATTGTACAGTCAGTTTCATTGAGAAACTTCTGTTCTATTGCTTTGCACAGTTTTGTTTTTCTATCATGCTTGATGTATAACAATGTCACTGTGCATACTAATCACTTATAAGACCTCAGTATGAGTCACAGTGCATGCTGTATGCCTTTCTATTTTTCATGCAACTAACATTACATCTCGTGATTCTTCTGTTGTTCTTCTTTTTACCTACATTCAGTCGGCCCAGAAAATATCCATTTAACAAAATCCCCATCTCAGGATTACTATGTGGAAGGGTCAGACATCATCCTAATGTGCTCAGCTGTCTCCAGACCCACTGCACTGTTTAACTGGTTCCTGAATAGAGTCCCGCTGTCTGATACTGGACGAGAGCTCAGACTTATAAACATTAAGGAGGATCAGAGTGGGAACTACAGTTGTCAGGCCTTCAACAACAAAACTATGAGAAATGAAACATCTCAACCTTCCGTCATCTCTGTCCTAAGTAAGTTTGAGTAAAAGGTTTTCTACATATAAATATTGATAAAAATGGGATTTAGACATGTAGCTGTGATAGTACCATATAAAACTTTCTTAAATATAAAAATTTTGTTCAAAACATTTGTGGAACAATAAGAAACGGTGCATGCATTCACTCGCAATCAAACTACTTCAATATACTTTAAGGTCATTAGATAAATGAACAGTTATCTAGTTTATATTGTCACCCTCATCCCATATAATATGCAATGATTGGTAATGCGACTGTTACTCAGTGAGAATATCAAGCTAACACATAATAACGGACAAATTATTTCAGTAATTGGAGTAAATTAACTGAAATTAAAATATATGACACCAAGTCAATCAATCAAAAAACCTACATTGCTTCCCTCGACTGAAACATGTTCCCTGTTGTGACCAGTGGCAAGTGTAAAACCACTTTGTTTATCACCCACAGCGCGAGTCTCCAATGTAATAATAACTGCCAGCAGCACAGACCTGGTGGAGTTCAGCTCTGTCAGTCTGTTCTGCTCCTCCTCTGGATCCTCCCTCTCTTTCCTCTGGCTGAACGGCAGCTCTGAGGTTACAGCCAGTGACAGAGTTCAGCTCACTGATGGAAACACCACTCTCACTATAGTCAGTGTGACCCGCTATGACCAGGGACCATTCAGGTGTCATGTGTTCAATGCCGTCAGTAATGACACCAGTGCTCCAGTAAACCTCTCCATCAGCTGTGAGTTACTAACCTGCATGCTCAGTCTTTTATCTGACAACATCTGTATGTAACATAGAAACACATTTTCAACTTAATTGACTCCAGTACAAAACCACCACAAACAGCATGGTGCCAATTAAATCATTGTACAGTCAGTTTCATTGAGAAACTTCTGCTCTATTGCATTGCTTTGCACAGTTTTTGTTTTTCTATCGTGTTTGATATATAACAATGTCGCTGTGCAAACTTATCACTTATAAGACCTCAGTATGAGTCACAGTGCATGCTGTATGCCTTTCTATTTTTCATGCAACTAACATTACATCTCGTGATTCTTTTGTTGTTTTTTTTCTTTTTACCTACATTCAGTTGGACCAGAAAATATCCATTTAACAAAATCCCCGTCTCAGGATTACTATGTGGAAGGGTCAGACATCAGCCTGATGTGCTCAGCTGTCTCCAGACCCGCTGCACTATTTAACTGGTTCCTGAATAGAGTCCCGCTGTCTGATACTGGACGAGAGCTCAGACTTATAAACATTAAGGAGGATCAGAGTGGGAACTACAGTTGTCAGGCCTTCAACAACAAAACTATGAGAAATGAAACATCTCAACCTTCCGTCATCTCTGTCCTAAGTAAGTTTTAGTAAAAGGTTTTCTACATATAGATATTGATAAAAATTGGATTTAGACACGTAGGTGTGATAGTACCATATAAAACTTTCCTAAATATAAAAATGTTGTATGACGCATTTGTGGAACAAAAAGTGCATGCATTCACTGGCAATCAAGATACTTAACTATACTTTAAGGTCATACCAAACACTCCCTAACGCGGCCAAGAGCTTAGGAATTTTTGTTAAAACAGATAATTAACAACAGTTATCAGTTAACAGCAGTGGCGATTGCTCTAAGACTGCAAGGGAAGCTCAGCTTCCTCTGAAATGTCAACAAAATAATTGGTCAAATATGTACTGTTGTATGTACATTTCATTGACTAAATATGCGCTAGAACACGTTCATCTTTCGTTCAGAATCAGCTACTTATCACAGGTAACCGACACGACTTCTTCTCATTCATCCCCGCAGCGCCACAGAGCTTTACACAGTGTAGACGCCGAGCGTCTACTGACTTCAACGGGGAAGCATCGAGTGGGTTGTTCCACTGCAGCGAAACTAGACGGTCATTGGATAAATGCTGGGCTTTGTCCCGCCCATCGGACGCTCAGCGTCTCTGGGGGTCTATGGGACAGTGGTCTGGCCCGGACGCTCGGCTTCTGCATGATGATTGGATGATCTGTCTGAGGCTGAGTCCCTTTTTGATTGACAGTGAAATGAGCAAATCAGCGATCTTGAAGTATAAGCATCCACCGGAGCAGTTTTCAAGTGTTTCATTCCGTTGTTCGGGGTTGATCTGGAGACGGTACTGATCCTCAGCGACTTTGTCTTTGTTAAAAACGACTAGCGTTGTGTTTGGCGACTCTCTTTTGTAACTCTGCGAATTTACATATAAATAAACGGACACATTTTATGATGTAGGCCGAAAATGAGCTTCCCCTCCTTATAAGACCAGCAGCCGCCACTGGTTAACAGTTATCTAGTCTATATTGCCACCCTCATTCCATATAATATGCAATGATTGGTAATGTGACTGTTACTCACTGAGAATATCAGGCTATCACATAATAATAACCGACAATTTATTTCAGTAATTGGAGTAAATTAACTGAAATAAAAATATAAGACACCGAGCCAATCAACCAAAAACCCTACATTGCTTCCCTCCACTGAAACATGTTCCCTGTTGTGAGCAGTGGAAAGTGTAAAACCACTGTGTTTATCACCCACAGCGCGAGTCTCCAATGTAACAGTAACTGCCAGCAGCACAGACTTGGTGGAGTTCAGCTCTGTCAGTCTGTTCTGCTCCTCCTCTGGATCCTCCCTCTCTTTCCTCTGGCTGAACGGCAGCTCTGAGGTTACAGCCAGTGACAGAGTTCAGCTCACTGATGGAAACACCACTCTCACTATAGTCAGTGTGACCCGCTATGACCAGGGACCATTCAGGTCCACTCTCTCCTGCACTATATACACGCACGACTGTGCTCAGCTGTTTCCAGACCTGCTGCCCTTTTTCAGTGGTTTTTTAATGGATACCTGTTGTTTGATGCAGAATCAAGGCTCAGGAGTCAGAGTACCTGCTCATCACCAAAGACAGAGACAAAGTTAGCAATTAGCAGGAGAATAAAGTGAAACATTTAGCAGGTAAAGAACCAGATGTTTCCCTCAGGAGTTGGTGGAGTAACCTGAATACACAACAAGTTGGTATATCAACAGTGATTATGTGTTAATGTCATGTTTACAGTTTTTTTTCCCTGCCTCCAGGTGGCAAAAAATCTACTAAATAAAAACATATTGCATTACGTTCCATTAATACTTGTGTTGAAACACGTTTCATTGGTGAAGGTGGCAACTGTTTGAGAATCTTGTTGTTTTGATAAAACACTTTTCTCCATTATTTTGTACGTGAATTGACAATCTGTTATATTCTGACCTTGGAGTAAAGTCAGTGTCATGTATTCCACTCACGTCAATGATATGGCTGGATTATAGGTTGTTAAGAACGTTAAATGTTAGAATAACCCATGAATGTGGACAATCAAACACATTTGGCACGTTATCCAATTTGGAGAAGTAGTTTGCCCCTTGCCAGGATGAACTGTTCTCAAGTTCCTTTAAATCTGTTTACTCGGTCAACTCTCAGTGACTCGGCTAGTTTTGTTCCTGTTTTCATATTTCTCTCACAAAATTCTTTATCTTTTGTCCAACAGAGCCAATAGTGAATGCCTCTGTCACATCATCAACAAACCAGCCAGTTGAGGGAAACGCTGTCAACTTAACCTGTGAGGCTGCTGGCTCGTTCTTTGCCAGAAAGTGGATGAAGGATGGTGCAGATCTGATCCAGACTGGCAGAGTGCTGTCTTTTCAGTCTCTAAAGAAAACAGACAGTGGAAATTATTCCTGTAACATCAGCAACCCTCTCAGCAGTGTTGCAGCTGAATACATCATGGTTGTTAACTGTAAGTAAGATGCTGTACAATGTCCATTTACTTTTCAGACATATGGTGGTAAAATGCAGAGGGCACTGAGGGAAATAACATGGTTTGTGCTACTGTAATATCACCACTAATCTCTCTCTCTCTTTCAGATGGACCAGAAAATGTTCAAATCAAAGGTCCAAGTACAATAAGTTTGAACCAGACCTTAACATTAACCTGCTCTGCTGAGTCCACACCAACTGCTAATTACACCTGGAAACTGAATGAGACGAAGATACTCAACAATTCTGCCGTGTTGACTAAACACATCACTGATCTTTCTGACAGCGGAGAGTACACCTGTGAAGCGATGAATAGAATAACTGAGAAAACATCATCTGCAGTACATGGACTGACTGTAACACAGTACCTGCCAGGTACCAGACAGTGTTGACTGCACATATTGTTAATACTTGTGGATACAGTGAGGCGTTTTTTTTGTTTTTGTTTTTTTTTGTTTTGGCTTGACAGCAGATGAGGGAAATTTTGCATTGCAGATGACAGAGTATTGATACTTTTGGATATCTCTGTGAAGAGTGGTTGGCTTTCTGACTATATCTCACCTTTGCTGATCTATAACAACAAGGTGTGATTGACTAGTTTTAAAATGCTTAGAAGAGATTGTATATTTATCCAATTGTCCCTTTCCATTCCATTGTTATTTATTTTTGCACCATGCTCTTGTGCTTGATTTGTTTTGGACACTTGGACACTTATCAGCTGTTCTTGTGCGTTTCCAAACGGGCTAATGCTGCCGGGTTTCTTGTGTTTCATTTTACACATACCAGGGAAACAACATGGATGTCTTTCAGCTGGTGCCATTGCTGCCATAGTAATAACCATATGTTTCATAGCTGCTGGTGGAGCTGCTGGAGGGTACTGTATCTACAAAAAGAAGTGAGTGAATAATGTCCTTCATAATATTACCCATTTCTCTTATTTGTAACATTAACATTGACCTAACCCTGATGTTATACATTAAACATATTATATATTCACAGTTTCATATAGTAATTTTGCATTTTAATATGACATCATATTCTGTTAATTGGGTTAACATAATTGGCATTAATAATTTGGTATTACCATGTTTAAAAAACACCTGATGGATGCAAGTATTTCATTACCTTGTTGCTGTGTTTTTTATTTTGTATTATTGGCATATTAACTTCTATCAGTAAAGAATTTTATTATAAAGTTTGTTTGTTTTTCATTTAAGTTTTTTTTTGGCATTTCTGCTTTCTTTTACAGCGACAGGAGAGACATACAGGAAAGTCAGGAAGGGAATGACATGCAGCAAAGGTAAGTGCTCAGCCTTAGCACGTGGTACACACCCCTCCTGGTGAGCTACAGGGGAACCTAGGAATCTTTTTTCATTAAATTACAGAAAACATATTGGTTATTGTTTGAGTTTTGACTCGCATCTAACTGGCCAAATTTTAACAATGTTCTATGCTAATATTTAGAAATAAGAAAGATCCCCTGCCACATAACACAGGTAAGTAGTCATCTGATCTGACTTCACCCTACACTTAAACTATCATATGAATAAATTACAATCATAGATAATCAGCTGCACTGTAAAAAAAACTTTTTTTTTTTGCATAGAACTAGAGGAACATACTTATGAGAACACTTCAGTGGTATATGAGAACATAAAATAAACTCAGTGATCTTTCTTTTTTAAGATAATGTTTTAATGTCATAATCCTGATTTAATGAAAAAGGTAAAAGTAATTATTCTTGGTTTAAATCTGTTAAATTTACTATAGACCAACAATAACTGAGGACTCACAGTTAATCAAAACAGCGACTCTTTAACCATTTGTTTACTTTTTTGTCCTGCAGATGATCAAGAAATCAACACTTGTTAAGTCTTCACCTGCACCAAGAAAAGAAGATCCCCCACTGCTGTTTTTTTAATTTATTATTATTCCTTTATATTTTTTTTCTTGTAAATTAGTAAATCACAATGCAATGACACTTTGAGGCCACTAGGTGGAAGAAGAGCACCACAACTGGATTACAGCTTTAGCAGCCTTGGTATATTATTACTGTGCCTTATTAAGTTTCATGCATAATGTGTTGGCAAACATTTGCCATTTAGACATTCAGACAGAGCAACAGTAGCATTTCTGCTGCATTTCTTGCCCAACACTGTCTCTCCGTTTAGCTCTGGTTTGATCAGAGCCATCAGCTCTTTCTCTATTAGCTCTTAAACCTGGAATAACTCATAATTAGCAACTTGGGGACAATGGAAATAAGTTGTAAATACAGAACTGACATATTATCACTTTTTAAGTGGATCTGGTAAAATTATCACTCATTTTGAGTATATATACCTGGCAAAAAAAAGACCAATATGCACTCTCCATTGGGTCTCCACCAAAGGGAAATATTTCCCTCTGCAGCTAAATGCTCTACTATGTCCACCAGATGGTTGTCCTTTCCCATAACCCTAACATTTTCCTAAAAACAACAGCCGAAAACAAGGTTAATGAGAGAGCACTGAGTGTGAATCAAAACGGTGCAGTTGCAGGCCGTAAAACCAATGATGGAATGAACTGAAAAATGCTACAAAGCTCTCTAGTTGAGGAGAACTACAGCGAACTACTGATGATAATTCAGTGTTGACCTCTTTCACAGAGTAGTCATGTGATCCATTTTAAATGTTAAGCTTGGTGTTTCACCATGTTCATCAAATGACTTGTATGTTTTTTTTTAAATTTTGTACACTTATGCATACTTAACAATTTATACATACAGTGCATATCTAATGCTTGTTCTTATGTGTGTGACCACAACTTTGTAAATACACACCAGGTTTGGAAAAGACACAATTCAATTTTTAACAATATTTTTGTCTTTGATATTTAATGCTTATATGTCAGCTAATAATATTTGCTGTATTTGTTGGTAATATAATTGAATATGTACCAGTCTTTCAAATATGCGGAACTGTGAAAATGAAAGTGTCAGATGTTTTATAAATTAATATTTTTTTAATTATTTATTAATTCAAAATGTAGCAGACTCAACACCCGATTTGTCACCTTTTTCCATTAAGCTTAGAGGATAATTACATTTTATCAAAGTTGTATTCTTGAATTGACACCTTTGACTTTTCTTCATGCCAAAAACAATAAATATAAACACCACAGACTTTAGGATCAGCTCTCCATAACTTTGCGCCTCCAGATTTCCCTCTTAATCAATGGCTAAACTTCATAGACAACAACTTACCTATGTCTTTGTCCAAGTAAATGAAAATCTTCCCACGTTTTCTCGTAAAAACTGGATAACATAAAGTAAATCCTTTGAATCTACCGAACAATTTCACTCCAAAAGCCGCAGTATGCTTCCCCCCTGTGGTGTCAGTGAGGTTGTGCTGTCTTGTGGATAATGAGCCATTCCACATACAAGAAGTCATATAATCCACTGTTAATATTAGAATATTGATTATAGCCACTTTATAATATTGGCCAGAATAAGTATACCATGGAAGTGGAGTTATGTTTTCACATGACATTTTCTAATCACAGCTGTGCCTGCAAGGTCAAGCAAGCACAAAACACTGAGGCATAGAGTACACATTTTTTCAATGCAGATTATGCAGGTGGACAGATGAGTGCCATCTCTCAGACGCATATCAATACTATATTCACAAAACCTCTTAAATTCAACTTACCCAGCACAGAGACAACTGAGGGCTGGGATGTTTGATTACTCAGAGTTTTGTTGTTAAAAGCCTGACAGCTGTAGTTCCCACTCTGACTTTCCTGAATGTTTACAAGCCTGAGCTCTGATTCTGTATCAGACAACAGGCCTCCATCCAGAAACCACTGAAACAGGGCAGAAGGTCTGGAGACAGCTGAGCACATCAGACTGATGTCTGACCCTTCCACATAGTATTCTTGTGATGGACACAGTGTCAGGTTAATGTTTTCTGGGCCATCTGCGGGGTGCAGCATATGGGGAGTAAAAACCAACAAGAAAAAAAAGAAAAAGCACAAAAAAGTGATGTTAGCAGCTAGAAGGTGTTAAAATACATGTACCTAAGCTTATTGTGAAGCCTCAGTATAAAGTTGCAGCTTTAAAGTGGCTTGGATAAAGAGTATGCACATGTAGGTTATTAACTCACAGCTTATGGAAAGGTTTATTGGAGCACTGGTGCCATTACTGACGGCATTGAACACATGACACCTGAATGGTCCCTGGTCATAGCGGGTCACACTGAAGGAAGAATCACGAGATATAATGTTAGTTGCATGAAAAATAGAAAGGCATACAGCATGCAGTGTGACTCATACTGAGGTCGTATGCACAGCATTATTATACAAGTACCAGAAAAAACAAACCTGTGCAAAGCAATGCAATAGAACAGAAGTTTCTAAATGAAACCGACTGTACAATGATTTAACTGACACTTTGATGTTTGCAGTGGTTTTGTACTGGAGTCAATTAAGCTGAAAATGTGTGTCTATGTTACATACAGATGTTGTCAGATAAAAGACTGAGCATGCAGGTTAGTAACTCACAGCTGATGGAGAGGTTTATTGGAGCACTGGTGTCATTACTGACGGCATTGAACACATGACACATGAATGGTCCCTGGTCATAGCGGGTCACACTGACTATAGTGAGAGTGGTGTTTCCATCAGTGAGCTGAACTCTGTCACTGGCTGTAACCTCAGAGCTGCCGTTCAGCCAGAGGAAAGAGAGGGAGGATCCAGAGGAGGAGCAGAACAGACTGACAGAGCTGAACTCCACCAGGTCTGTGCTGCTGGCAGTTACTGTTACATTGGAGACTCGTGCTGTGGTTGAAAAACACAATGTTTTTTTTTTCTACTCTAGTTGCCATCATGAAATAAAGAGGCAGACAATAACGAATAATATCACTACAATGATGAAGAATTAATTCCATCTAAACCATGCCATGATGAGCAGTCATGGCTGATGTTTAAGGTTTCTATTTTTCTCCTGCTGTGCCTAAAAATAAATAAATAAATAAAAAAGAGAGCAGCAATAACAAACCTATTGTTTGATCCCACTATGCACAAACACAATGACATAACAGAAAGGGAAATCTTCAAATCAACAACAGTGCTCAAAACAATGTTAACCTTAAATTATTTCACTGTCATCAGCTCAAAGCTCATAAGATCAAACACCTTCTGCAATATCATTAAAATACACTTCCAATTTACTTTCCATTGTTTTCACACTGTGTCCCAGAGACATTCATTGAACTATATATATACTATATATAACTACTTAGCATGACCAGAGAGGTGATGCCCTCCATGGTGCCAGCTGGGAAGGTAAAAATTGAGCAGATGTAGTTCCCCTCATCAGTCATCCTAACATCACTAATCTGGATGAAAGGGCTGTCCAGGTTTGGGGGACTGGGTGAGAAGCTGACCCTGCCCTTCACAGGTGAGTCGGGGTAGTGGGGATCATTGTTGGGGCGAAACACTGCTATGTTGGTCCTGTTCCTGTAATGGGTGAGGTTTGGACCCAAAAGCAGCACCGACTAGGACCGATGATTGGTAATGACTTTTATTGTTATTAGATGCAGGTAAATAAACACAGTTCAATTCAAAAGGGGAATGGCAGTCTTTGAGGGGCTTGGGGAAAATCCGAGGGCCCAGAATAAAGCTGTGGATGAGGCAGCCGTACCTGGCAGAGGGTAGGTCGGAACCAGGCAGAGGACCGAAAAACCAGCAGGTGAGTAACCCAGGAACACTCACGATGGTCGAGATGAGGACTCTGTCCCAGCGATGATCAATGGGGAAACGAGGAGAACTCACACGCTGCAGCAGTGGAGGTGGAGGACTCAGAGCAGCCCCGAGAACAGGCAGACGAAGACCAGGAAGAGGCAAGGCAGAATCGTGGTCCAAAACAGAAGGGCTGAAGTAATTACCAGGGCAGAGACGAGGCGGGTAGGTCGGGAGCAGGCAGGGTCGGAACCGGGAGATCAGATGAAGAGTAAACGCTGGAAAGTCTTTCATGGGAACAAAGAACAATCTGGCAGTGAGTGTGGAGGAGAGTGGAGCTTTTAACCAGGCTTGATTGCTGAAGAGCTGCAGCTGAGTGAACAGGTGAATGAAGTGACTGACGAGGTGGGTGTGGCTGGCAGATGGGGTGAGCAAGGGAGTGATGAGTGGAAAACAACTGAAGGCAGGTATGTATGGAGAACAAACCATGACAGAACCCCCCCCTCAAGGGACGGCTCCCGACGTCCCAAAAATGCACCAAGCCGGGTGGGAGGAGGGGGCCAGGAGGAGGGACTAAAACTCCTCGGAGCCAGACCAGTCCATCACAGCAGCCGGGTGGGTGGAGGGGGTCTGGAGGAGGGCACCCTCGTTATCCGAGGATGAGTCCTCCTCGGAGGAAGAGACCCCCTCCCCCTCCAAGTCAACAGGCATGGGAGGGACGGATGGCCCCCGATGTGTAGCCCCAGCGGAGGAGGTCGACCTGGAGGGTTGTTCAGGGTGTTGCCGATGAAAATCGGTGATGAGGCGAGGGTCAAGAATGTGACCAGCAGGGACCCACGACCTCTCCTCTGGACCATAGCCATCCCAGTCGACCAGGTATTGAAGCCCACGACCACGACGGCGGGAGCGCAGCAGGCGACGAACAGCGTAGGCCGGACCCCCATCGATAAGGCGAGGAGGCGGTGGAGGAGGAGTGGGGGGCACCAGCGGGCTCTCCAAAACAGGCTTGACGCGAGAGACATGGAAGGTGGGGTGGATGCGCATGGACCGGGGGAGCTGAAGCCTCACTGCCGCCGGGTTGATGACCTTCAGTATGGGAAAAGGACCGATGAATCTGGGAGCCAACTTCCTGGATTCCACCCGAGAGGGAGGTCCCGGGTGGAGAGCCAAACCTTTTGGCCCACTTGGTAAGTCGGAGCTTGAGTGCGACGCCGGTTGGCCGATGAGGAGTAGCGATCAGAGGCTCGGAGAAGGGCTGCTCGAGCTTGGATCCAGGTGCGGCGACAACGACGGATGAAGGCCTGGACAGAGGGGCAGGTGGCCTCTCCCTCAAGGGCCGGGAAGAGTGGAGGTTGATACCCGTAACAGCATTGAAAGGGGGAGAGGCCAGTGGCCGAGCTGGTGAGGGAGTTGTGGGCGTATTCGACCCACAGGAGCTGCTGGGACCAAGAGGAGGGGTTCCGTGACACCATACAACGTAGTGTTGTCTCCATCTCTTGGTTCATGCGTTCTGCTTGGCCATTGGATTGGGGTGGAAACCGGAGGACAAACTAACGGAGGCCCCAAGCTGAGCGCAGAACTCCCGCCAGAAGATGGAGGTGAACTGCGGGCCCCGGTCTGAGACCACATCAGTGGGAAGGCCATGGAGGCGGAAGATATGGAGCAGGACCAGCTGAGCAGTCTCTTGGCAGAGGGGATCTTGGAGAGAGGAATGAAATGTGCCATCTTGCTAAACCGGTCAACCACTGTGAGAATGACTGTGTTCCCACCAGAAGAGGGAAGACCAGTGACGAAGTCCAAGGAGATGTGGGACCATGGGCGCCGAGGCACCGGAAGGGGATGCAAAAACCCAGCAGGGGACTGATGAGAAGGCTTGTGTTGACTGCAGACAGGACAGGCATTGATGTACTCACGAGTGTCCTCCTCCAGCGTGGCCCACCAGAAGCGCTGCTTTAATACATCACAAGTCCTCCGTATTCCAGGATGACAGGTAAGTCTGGAGGAGTGAGCCCACTGGAGTACGTCAGACCTCAGAGCCGAAGGAACAAAGAGACGGTTTGGGGGACAGGCGCTAGGACCTGGTTGATTCTCCATAGCAGCTTTCACCCTCTCCTCCACCTCCCAGGTCAGGGAAGCAATAACACAGGGATACGGGAGGATGGAGTCGGCCTCTTCCCTTGCCTCCCCCTCCCCCTTGAATTGTCGCGACAAGGCATCTGGCTTGATGTTGCGGGATCCAGGTCGATAGGAGAGGGAGAAGTTGAATCGTGTGAAGAAGAGGGACCAGCGGGCTTGGCGGGAGTTCAGTCTCTTGGCAGTCCGGATGTATTCTAGGTTCTTATGATCAGTCCAAACCAGGAATGGCAGTCTGGTCCCCTCCAGCCAATGGCGCCACACCTCTAGGGCCAGCTTGACGGCTAACAGCTCCCGGTTGCCGATGTCATAGTTCCTCTCAGCAGGGGACAGTCGACGAGAGAAGAAGGCACAGGGATGGAGCTTTTGATCTGACGCAGCCCGCTGAGACAGGACGGCTCCCACGCCAACATCGGAGGCATCAACCTCCACAACGAACTGGCGGTCTGGGTCGGGAACCTGAAGGATGGGCGCTGATGTAAAACACGCCTTGAGAGTCTGGAAGGCCTCATCAGCCGCAGAGGTCCAGTGGAAAGGCACCTTGGTGGATGTGAGAGCTGTGAGGGGGGCGGCGACAGTGCTGTAGTTGCGGATGAATCGGCGGTAAAAGTTGGCGAACCCCAGGAAACGTTGCAGGTGCTTGCGGGAGTCAGGGATGGGCCAGGACGTGACTGCTGAGACCTTGGACGGGTCCATCTGCAGACTTCCTGGAGCCACAATGTAGCCCAAGAAGGAAACAGAAGAGGCATGAAACTCACACTTCTCGGCTTTGACGAAGAGAGAGTTCTCGAGGAGGCGCTTGAGAACTGCCTGAACATGACTGACGTGCTCCTCCCGGGTCTTGGAGAAGATCAGGATGTCATCCAAGTACACGAACACAAAGCGGTTGAGCATGTCTCGGAGCACGTCATTAACCAGGGCCTGGAAGACAGCGGGGGCGTTGGTGAGACCGAAGGGCATCACCAGGTATTCGTAGTGACCGGAGGGGGTGTTGAAGGCAGTCTTCCACTCATCACCCTCCCGGATGCGGACTAGATGGTAGGCGTTGCGAAGATCTAACTTTGTGAATATGGTGGCCCCCTGGAGAAGCTCAAACGCTGAGGAGATGAGAGGGAGTGGATAGCGATTCTTGATGGTGATGTCGTTGAGGCCCCGATAATCGATGCATGGCCTCAGTGTCTTGTCTTTCTTTTCGACAAAGAAGAACCCTGCCCCCGCAGGAGAAGAAGAGGGTCGGATGATTCCTGCTGCCAGAGAGTCATTGATGTAGGCTTCCATAGCCTCTCTTTCTGGGCCGGACAAAGAGTAGAGACGGCCCTTGGGTGGAGTGGTGCCGGGCTGCAGGTCAATGGCGCAGTCATATGGGCGATGAGGAGGCAGGGATGTGGCCTTGGCCTTGCTGAACACCTCTCGAAAGTCATGGTATTCGGGGGGAACCCCGGACAAGGTAGGCATGACGCTGGAACAGGCTGAGTGCTGGGGAACGCTGGCGTGTCTCAGACAGATCTGGTGGCAGGAAGGGCTCCACCCCAGGATGGTCCCTGCAGCCCAGTCAATGTGGGGGTTATGACGGAGGAGCCAGGGATACCCCAGAATCAGAGGGATGCAAGGGGATGGTAGGACATGAAATTGGACAGTCTCATGGTGGTTACCTGAAAGTAACATGGGTACCGGGATGGTCTGATGAGAGACAGTTCCCAGGAGGTGTCCATCGAGGGCCCTGGCAGGGATCGGATGAGGCAGGGGAATGCGGTCTATCCCCAACTGCAGTGCTAGATCCTCATCAATGATGTTGGCGTCGGCCCCGGAGTCGATGAATGTAGCTAAGGCATGGGAACCGTCCGGGAGGAGGAGCCTGGCGTGAAACACAGGTCTTTGATTGGGGAAGGCTTTGGGTGAAGCTTGGCTCAACAGTATATCCCCGCCTACTGATGAGCCCTGGCTTTTGCTGGACAGCGAGAGACGAAATGGCCGGCCTGACCACAGTATAAACACAGATTGGCCTGACGACGTCGCTCCTTCTCCTTTGGGGAGAGACTGGTGCGACCCAGTTGCATTGGCTCGGACGCCTCTGCCGGGGGGCCGGAAAAGGAGGCGGCACCAGGATCTGAGGCGGTCTCCCGAAGTCGTGAGGGAGGGTTCCCACTGGCTGTTCCCCGTCTCCTCTCACGGCGTCGGGCCTGAATACGGAGGTCCACTCGGATGGCCAGCTCGATCATCCCGTCCAGAGTTGATGGGAGGTCGTGAGACACCAATTCATCCTTGATGTAGTCGGCCAGACTGTGGAGGAAGAAGTCACGGAGGGCCGACTCATTCCAGCTGCTCTGGCGGGCTCGAGTGCGGAAGTCAATCGAGAAGTCAGCCACCGTCTGATTCCCCTGTCGAAGACTCAGCAGGTCACGAGCTGCGTCCGACCCAGAAACTCCCATTCCAAAAACCTTGCGGAGCTCCTCTGAGAATGCCTGGAAGGAGGCGCAAGCAGGAGTCTGCTTCTCCCACTCCGCAGTTCCCCAGAGACGGGCGCGGCCCGTGAGGTGGTTGATGGTGAAGGCCACCCGGGCTGCCTCAGTGGAAAACGTGAGGGGCTGGAGTGCAAACAAAATGGAACAGTTCGTGATGAACGGGTTGCAGCCGTCAGGATCCCCAGCGTAACGCTCGGGTGCGCCGACCCGAGGTTCGGTGATGGCTCCAGAAGGAGGCGGCGGTGGAGGTGGTGGTGTTGGGGGTTCAGGAGACCTCGACGTAGCAACTGCCTGAGCAAGGGTGGATGACAGCTGCTGGATCTGGGTGAGGGCGGCCGCCATCATACTTTCATGCCGCTGGAGAACGTCCTCTATTCTCTCAAAGCGGTTCTGTGGAGACGGGGGGCGCGCTGGGTCCATGACTGGCCAGATTGTACTGTAATGGGTGAGGTTTGGACCCAAAAGCAGCACCGACTAGGACCGATGATTGGTAATGACTTTTATTGTTATTAGATGCAGGTAAATAAACACAGTTCAATTCAAAAGGGGAATGGCAGTCTTTGAGGGGCTTGGGGAAAATCCGAGGGCCCAGAATAAAGCTGTGGATGAGGCAGCCGTACCTGGCAGAGGGTAGGTCGGAACCAGGCAGAGGACCGAAAAACCAGCAGGTGAGTAACCCAGGAACACTCACGATGGTCGAGATGAGGACTCTGTCCCAGCGATGATCAATGGGGAAACGAGGAGAACTCACACGCTGCAGCAGTGGAGGTGGAGGACTCAGAGCAGCCCCGAGAACAGGCAGACGAAGACCAGGAAGAGGCAAGGCAGAATCGTGGTCCAAAACAGAAGGGCTGAAGTAATTACCAGGGCAGAGACGAGGCGGGTAGGTCGGGAGCAGGCAGGGTCGGAACCGGGAGATCAGATGAAGAGTAAACGCTGGAAAGTCTTTCATGGGAACAAAGAACAATCTGGCAGTGAGTGTGGAGGAGAGTGGAGCTTTTAACCAGGCTTGATTGCTGAAGAGCTGCAGCTGAGTGAACAGGTGAATGAAGTGACTGACGAGGTGGGTGTGGCTGGCAGATGGGGTGAGCAAGGGAGTGATGAGTGGAAAACAACTGAAGGCAGGTATGTATGGAGAACAAACCATGACAGTTCCCTTCCTTCGGCTCGTAGGTCCATGCGAACTGTGGTGGAGGAGGCACAGGGTCAGTGGTTAGGATGTGTACAGTGACTGAGAAAAACAACAGGCCTCATTCATCATGGTGTTGATAAGTGACACTGGAGAGTGTTTTGAGACATCCACATTTTTGCTGTAAACTCTACAGGGCAGCGTACACAGCATTACAATCAAATAAGTGGCACAGGTATGAATATGTTTTTCAGCAGTAGTACTCTCTAACGCTCTCTCTCTCTCTCTCAGCTGCTCTTCATGGAACCAAAAATAGGAACAGAATTGTGCACTTCCTACTTCACTGAGATGAGACGAAGAAGTGTTCCCATCATCGTATTCAATCCCGTAAAGAAAAAATGTAGCTTAGCATTGTTTGTTTGGAGTAATAAAACATTAAGTCTAAATGTGATAAAAACTATTACAAACCTCAGGATTATTTCTCTGGGCTATGATTTGTTAAATGAATGTGCCAAATAAACAAGGCACATGGACCTGTATTATCATTTAATGTGTATTTTGAATGCATGAATTGCTCTTATCCAGCTGTTTCACAGGTTTCACGCACCTGCAGAATCAGATTGATGCATAATTGACAAATACTTTATTTTAAAAGGAATATACCCATTTGTTTAGTCAAATATTACAATGTATATTCACTTAATGACCAATCTCTGTTCACTTCAGATGTGAAAGTAAATTGTAGTCCCAAGCTATCTCAATGATTTCAGCACAATGAGTGAAATTTCAGGATGTAACAGACACTTTTCATAGAATTTCAAATCACAAAGTATGAGTATGGTGGTATAAAGAAGCAATCAAATCCTAACTGAGAAAAAGAAAAAAAGAACTGCAGCTGTGTGTATCTGACCTGTGTGAGCTCATTCCCAGCGGCATTAATGAGGGCACAGCGTAGATGAACTGTCTGGCCAGGATACGAAAACACCTCTGGCTCAACATCCACTTGCTGACCAGTCGCTCCTAGAAGAAAGAGAAAGAGGAAAATGTTTGTTGTTTCCTTTTTTCTAAAGTAGGAAAGGAGAAAAGGAAAGGAAGCAGAGAAACAATATCTGTATATAGCCTGCTGATGATAAATGAGGACTGTGGAATTGCCAGAGGACAGGTTTTCTCCTCCAGACAAACCTGGAGGAGGCAATTACAGTCTTCATTAAGAAAGACTGTAATGAATAATTCGTAATATTGGCCAATGGTTACTATATCATTTTTGAGAGAGTCTACATGTAAAATATAAACTACTTAAAACACAAAAAATGACTGTGGATTATGGAAAGTTTGTCATCAGCCACAGGCTGTATGCTCCCATTGGTTTCAAGAAGACTTGAGACATTTTCCAGTTGTACCCAACCTTTCTAGATTATTAGATTGTCATGAAAACTGCTAAACAGCTGAAGCAGTTTTGTGATTGTTTCAGTTATAGTGGTTCTAAGGTTTGGACTGGTGACATGTAGAGCACACTGCCTGTTGGCTACTCATGGTTTTGTGAGTTTAGTTCAGTCTCAATCATTAGCCAAAATCCTAGGATATGGTGAGTTTTTTTAAAGAACAAACAACAAATTTTGACAAACAAGGACTACTGAACATGTCAAAGCTCTTAAATTTGAGATTCTTACCTGTAAAGGCCACAGAGACAATGTACAGTAAAATTAATATATCCATTGGTCACTCTCCCTGAGACGTGCAGGTGAGAAAAACGGCATCAGACTGAGACTGTCCTAATAAATGACTCATGAACCTTTACCTACGTGTTGCAGTGTAAACTGTTTGCATGATGAGAGCAACCCACTGAATCTACACCCCTTCAGGGCTATGGTCAAACCTGCAAGATGTCTCCCTCTTGTGGTGAAAGTGAGTTTGTGCAAGTGATCTGATGAAAGGAAGCATGATGTTAAATTACCAAGACAAAACCTGGGAGTGACATTGATTTAATTAACAGCATATTTTACTGATTAGCCACAGTATGAATAAACCACTGAATGTTTAGTGAGTCAAAAGATGATCTCAGGTGCTGATATGACATGTTGACATGACAATAACATAATTTAATTACCAATGAAACCTTTCAATTGTTGCTGAAAGATTTTATAAAAAAAATGCTCAGCTTGTAGGTAATAGTCGGTGATCACATCAGATCAGATAAGATCAGTAAAGTGTGCACAGCAGTGCAAAGTACAATGATAGGACAACCCCCATTACAGGTCACTTCCTCATACTGCCTTCATATCCTGAAATCCTCATACTGAAATAATCAAAGCTAAGGATTGAAGACTAATCATTATACTTGATGATACTTCAGATGAAATGGCAGAAGCTGTGTTATATGCCATCATCCTGGGAGCCATCTCAGGTAAGCTCTCACAGAAAATAACATTTTTTCACTTGTTCGAAAAAATATACTGAATAATATAATAGTACAGTGTAGCACAGTATATAGTATAGTTATTTTGTGAACAGCAGTGTGAGAACATGAATGTAATTAGAATATATGAAAGCACTACATACAATATATTAGTTAACAAGGAAGTTAATGCACATGTTGCAGTTAAATTGTTACAGGTATTTTTAACCCATAACGATGTAGCTGCACGATGTCACTTAACTTTAATGAAATACATGATATTCTGTCAATTAATTATTCAAATCAATTGCGAGTTTCCTGGGCAGCAAGGAGCTGAGGAAAGGTAGGTTGAACAAGTATTACAAAGCAGGAAATTCAGTACCTGCTTCAGTTATGTTGTCACCTCACTACAAAATAACTAATACAGACCCCTCTGAACAAACGCATGACTATGGTTTTGACTACATAAAAACAAATCTCTTAACAGATGCATTTAAAGTCTTATCTATTTTATGGCTCTGTTTCCAACAGCTGTGGACTGAAACATTATGTTTTTGGGGTTGTCCCATTCTCGAGGACAAGATAACTCAGTAAGGCCTTGAGGAAAATTTGGTAAAGAAACACTATTAGATTTTGGTGCTCAAAGGTCAAAGGTCACAGTTTGACACACATTTTGGGCCATAACTCTTAAATTCATGTGCTGATTATAATGTCTAATAGGATAAAATGATGACATTTTATATCTAAAAGGTCATTTTCTGCAAAAACACTTCTGGTCATTATTCAACAGCATCATTCAGCAGAAGAGGAAACTGACCATACTTCACATTTGGTTGGATACTGA
The DNA here is from genome assembly GCF_021018895.1 of Seriola aureovittata. Lineage (NCBI taxonomy): Eukaryota > Metazoa > Chordata > Actinopteri > Carangiformes > Carangidae > Seriola > Seriola aureovittata. The sequence goes on from NC_079370.1 coordinate 9,963,412, forward strand.
ACTAGTGAAACTAATCTTGGGTGCCCACCTTCTAGCTGGGGTAATTGTACAGATCGTTTGTGCTGTTGGGTTGAAGATGTGTTGGAAACATACACTATATTGCCAAAAGTATTGGCTCACCTGCCTTGACATCCCATTCTTAATCCATAGGGTTTAATATGACGTCAGTCCACCCTTTGCAGCTATAACAGCTTCAACTCCTCTGAGAAGGCTTTCCACAAGCTTTAGTGCATTTGTGAGGTCACACACTGATGTTGGACAAGAAGTCCTGGCTCTCAGTCTCCGCTCTAATTCATCCCAAAGGTGTTCTATCGGGTTGAGGTCAGGACTCTGTGTAGGCCAGTCAAGTTCATCCACACCAAACTCTCTCATCCATGTCTTTAAGGACCTTGCTTTGTGCACAGTCATGTTGGAACAGGAAGGGGCCATCCCCAAACTGTTCCCACAAAGTTGGGAGCATGGAATTGTCCAAAATCTCTTGGTATGCTGAAGCATTCAGATTTCCTTTCACTGGAACTAAGGGGCCAAGCCCAGCTCCTGAAAAATCATTTTACATGGCCTACCACCTGTGGCTGAGTTGCTGTCGTTCCCAATCGTTTCCACTTTGTTATAATACCACTGACAGTTGTCTTTGGAATATTTAGGAGCGAGGAAATTTCACGACTGGACTTGTTGCACAGGTGGCATCCTATCACAGTACCACACTGGAATTCACTGAGCTCCTGAGAGCGACCCATTCTTTCACAAATGTTTGTAGAAACAGTCTGCATGCCTTGGTGCTTGATTTTATACACCTGTGGCCATGGAAGTGATTGGAACACCTGATTTCAATTATTTGGATGGGTGAGTGAATACTTTTGGCAATATAGTGTATGTGAGTCTGGACAAACATGCACATAAACTACAACTGGAGTGGTTGGTGGAGGAATACAACCGTGAGACGGTAATTGTAGTTTCACTTGATCCAGGAAACATTTTCAAACATCATCTCTGTATCAGAATTGTACTATTAGGTTGATAGTTGAAGTTGCTGTGTGATGATTATGTTAACATAATAATCATACATTATTAGAATATTGTATTCTTTCCCTGGTTTGCTTTCTCTGTGTTTGTTTATTTCTTTAAGTGAAGTTAAAATGTTAATTGTTATGTTAAATGGTTAAATGGATAGTTTATGTGTTTTCACATAAGATGGCACAGATTTCTCACCGGTCGTGCAACTTGTTAGACTCTTTCTTTCTGAGTGGATATGAGTTCAAGACGTTCTCATGGAATGTGCTAAAACATGCAGAGTCACCACAGTGTGTCCTCATTGTCCTGTAATCTGTATGTTGCCAGAAGACTCTCCGAATGCAGCTGTTGGTAAAATCCAAAGTTTTTTTGTGTTTTAAGTAGTTTATACGTTGGATGCAGGCTTTCTTATGGATTGTGATCAATAATATAAAAAGCAGTGGCTCATATTAGGCTAAAACATCTTCATTAGAATCCATCTTAAACTATAAGTTCCTCCAGTTTTTGTCTGAAGGAAACATACCTGGAGGAGACTGTCTTGTGTGTAACATTCATTTCCCTGGGGCTGTATAGAGTCTCATAAGACCAGCCTGTCTGTCGTCTGAGCCCTCGCAGGAGTTTCCTGTGCTGGCTCTCCTCTTATTGCCTCAGAGACAGACAATAGGTCTGATTCTGCCTCATGAGTAATTACATTTTCACAGGGACCTGGATTACACACACACACGCACACGCACGCACACGCACGCACACACACACACACACGGACAGATTGTCGTTCTAAAGCTCCCTCGCTCTTTCTGTTTTGCACACAACCACTGACACAACACACCAAGAAAAGCATATTTATTTTGACTCTTAGCTGTTGCACAGGAATGTGTCGGAACAGCAAATGGCAAGCTATAGAAAAGCATAACCCAAAGAGAACTAGCTTTCCTCTTTTTTTCCCAGCACACATCCCTTTTTTTTTTTTCGGCCACTTCATCCACACAAGCACAGTCATGGAGAGACACCAGACTCTTGGCCTACTTGTCTGGGTTCACTAATGTCCTCTGTTGTACCAGACTCTTCCATGCTGACCTCATTTATCGTCAGCAGGCTTGGTACCGATACTGTTTATCTGCTCCCTTTCTTTATCTCCTCTCCTGGTTTGGAAAAAAGAAGGAAACAACAAACAATGTTTCTCTTTCTTTGTTTCTTCTAGTAGCGACTGGTCAGCAAGTGGATGTGGAGCCAGAGGTGTTTTCGTATCCTGGCCAAACAGTCAACCTACGCTGTGCCTTCACTGATGCCACTGGGATTCAGCTCTCACAGGTCAGATACACACAAACATGATGCTGTTGTTTTTCTTCAATTTATTACTTTTTTATACCACCACACTCATACCAACTCAAAACCAGATTTGATTTGAAATTCTAATGAAAATGTCTGTTACATCCTGAAATTTAGCTCATTGTGCTGAAGTGACATGATATAAATCGTTGAGATTTCTTGGGACGACAATTTGCTTTCACATCTAAAGTGAACGGTGTAATATTTGACTAAAAAAATGGGTATTTTCCTGTAAAATAAAGAACTGTCAATTATGCATCAACCCGATTCTACAGGTATGTGAAACCTGTGAAACAGGTGGATAAGAGCAGTTCATTTAAATCAAAATGAACATAAAATGTTAATACAGGTCCATGTGTCCTGTTTATTTGGCACATTAAATCTTAATCTAACAAATCATGGACCACAGAAATAATCCTGAGGCTAGTAATTTTTAGAGAGAGAGACAGAGAGAGACAGAGAGACAGAGTGAGAGAGAAAGAAAACTGCATCTATATTCATACCTGTGCCACTTATTTGATTGTAATGCTGTGTACGCTGCCCTGTGGACTTTACAGCAAAATGTGGATGTCTCAAAACACTCTCTAGTGTCACTTATCAACATCATGATGAATGAAGCCTGTTGTTTTTCTCAGTCACTGTACACATCCTAACCACTGACCCTGTGCCTCCTCCACCACAGGTCACATGGACCTACGAGTCAAAGGAAGGGAACAGGATCAACATCGCTGTGTTTCAGCCCAACTTGGATCCCCACTACCCCGACTCACCTGTGAAGGGCAGGGTCAGCTTCTCACCCAGTCCCCCAAACCTGGACAGCTCTTCCATCCAGATTAGTGATGTTAGGATGACTGATGAGGGGAACTACATCTGCTCAATTTCTACCTTCCCAGCTGGCACCATGCAGGGCACCACCTCTCTGGTCATACTGGGTAGGTCACTAACATAATCTACATACTGTGTTTATAGTGTTTAAAGGTGACATAGGCCACCACCATCAAGAACCAACTGAGGATACCATATAGTTCAATGAATGTCTCTGAGACACACATGCCTTACTATACATTGTATAGCATAATGCAATTGCAGCAAGGTGATTGTTGTGTACAACTGATAAATCAGAAGTATGGTATATAGTATGAGTATATTCTGTTTAGATTACTGTTCTTCAAACAAAAACTTTGAGTAGATATTTTATATCATGGCAGTGAAATAATTTAAAGTTAACATGTTTTGACCAGTGTTGTTACTTTAAGGATTTTCAGTACTGTTACTGTCTGTGCTCAATCAGCCATGACTGCTCATCATGGCATGGTTTAGATGGAATTCATTCTTCATCGTTATAGTGATATTATTTGTTATTGCCTCTTTACTTCAAGATAGCAACTACAGTAAAAAAAAACAAAACAAAAAAACATTGTGTTTTTCAACCACAGAGCGAGTCTCCAAAGTAACAGTAACTGCCAGCAGCACAGACCTGGTGGAGTTCAGCTCTGTCAGTCTGTTCTGCTCCTCCTCTGGATCCTCCCTCTCTTTCCTCTGGCTGAACGGCAGCTCTGAGGTTACAGCCAGTGACAGAGTTCAGCTCACTGATGGAAACACCACTCTCACTATAGTCAGTGTGACCCGCTATGACCAGGGACCATTCAGGTGTCATGTGTTCAATGCAGTCAGTAATGGCACCAGTGCTCCAGTAAACTTCTCCATCAGCTGTGAGTTACTATCCTGCATGCTCAGTCTTTTATCTGACAACATCTGTATGTAACATATAAACACATTTTCAGTTAATTGACTTCAGTACAAAACCACCACAAACAGCATGGTGCAAATTAAATCATTGTACAGTCAGTTTCATTGAGAAACTTCTGCTCTATTGCTTTACACAGTTTTGTTTTTCTATTGTGCTTGATGTATAACAATGTCGCTGTGCATACTAATCACTTATAAGACCTCAGTATGAGTCACAGTGCATGCTGTATGCCTTTCTATTTTTCATGCAACTAACATTACAGCTTTGCAATTCTTCTGTTGTTTTTTTCTTTTTACTTACATTCAGTCGGCCCAGAAAATATCAATTTAACAAAATCCCCGTCACAGGATTACTATGTGGAAGGGTCAGGCATCAGCCTGATGTGCTCAGCTGTCTCCAGACCCGCTGCACTGTTTAACTGGTTCCTGAATAGAGTCCCGCTGTCTGATACTGGACGAGAGCTCAGACTTATGAACATTAAGGAGGATCAGAGTGGGAACTACAGTTGTCAGGCCTTTAACAACAAAACTATGAGAAATGAAACATGTCAACCTTCTGTCATCTCTGTCCTAAGTAAGTTTGAGTAAAAGGTTTTGTTCAAAGAAATATTGATTTTAAAAAAAAAAAAAAAAAGGGATTTAGACATGTAGCTGTGATAGTACCATATAAAACTTTCTTAAATATTAAAATTTTGTTCAAAACATTTGTGGAACAATAAGAAATGGTGCATGCATTCACTAGCAATCAAGCTACTTCAATATACTTTAAGGTCATTAGATAAATTAACAGTTATCTAGTTTATATTGCCACCCTCATCCCATATGATATGCAGTGATTGGTTATGCAACTGTTACTCAGTGAGAATATCAAGCTAACACATAATAACTGACAAATTATTTCAGTAATTGGAGTAAATTAACTGAAATAAAAATATATGACACCAAGTCAATCAATCAAAAAACCTACATTGCTTCCCTCCACTGAAACATGTTCCCTGTTGTGACCAGTGGCAAGTGTAAAACCACTTTGTTTATCACCCACAGAGCGAGTCTCCAATGTAACAGTAACTGCCAGCAGCACAGACCCGGTGGAGTTCAGCTCTGTCAGTCTGTTCTGCTCCTCCTCTGGATCCTCCCTCTCTTTCCTCTGGCTGAACGGCAGCTCTGAGGTTACAGCCAGTGACAGAGTTCAGCTCACTGATGGAAACCCCACTCTCACTATAGTCAGTGTGACCCGCTATGACCAGGGACCATTCAGGTGTCATGTGTTCAATCCCTTCAGTAATGGCACCAGTGCTCCAGTAAACCTCTCCATCAGCTGTGAGTTACTAACCTGCATGCTCAGTCTTTTATCTGACAACATCTGTATGTAACATAGAAACACATTTTCAGCTTAATTGACTCCAGTACAAAACCACCACAAACAGCATGGTGCCAATTAAATCATTGTACAGTCAGTTTCATTGAGAAACTTCTGCTCAATTGCTTTGCTTTGCACAGTTTTGTTTTTCTATCATGCTTGATGTATAACAATGTCGCTGTGCATACTAATCACTTATAAGACCTCAGTATGAGTCACAGTGCATGCTGTATGCCTTTCTATTTTTCATGCAACTAACATTACAGCTTTGCAATTCATCTGTTGTTTTTTTCTTTTTACCTACATTCAGTCGGCCCAGAAAATATGAATTTAACAAAATCCCCGTCACAGGATTACTATGTGGAAGGGACAAACATCAGCCTGATGTGCTCAGCTGTCTCCAGACCCGCTGCACTGTTTAACTGGTTCCTGAATAGAGTCTCGCTGTCTGATACTGGACGAGAGCTCAGACTTATAAACATTAAGGAGGATCAGAGTGGGAACTACAGTTGTCAGGCCTTTAACAACAAAACTATGAGAAATGAAACATCTCAACCTTCCGTCATCTCTGTCCTAAGTAAGTTTGAGTAAAAAGTTTTCTACATATAAATATTGATAAAAATGGGATTTAAACACGTAGCTGTGATAGTACCATATAAGAACTTCTTAAATATAAAAATGTTGTATGAAGCATTTGTGGAACAAAAAGTGCATGCATTCACTGGCAATCAAGATACTTAACTATACTTGAAGGTCATACCAAACACTCCCTAACGCGGCCAAGAGCTTAGGAATTTTTGTTAAAGCAGATAATTAACAACAGTTATCAGTTAACAGTTATCTAGCCTATATTGCCACCCTCATCCCATATAATATGCAATGATTGGTAATGTGACTGTTACTCACTGAGAATATCAGGCATATCATCACATAATAATAACCGACAATTTATTTCAGTAATTAGAGTAAATTAACCGAAATAAAAATATAAGACACCGAGCCAATCAACCAAAAACCCTACATTGCTTCCCTCCACTGAAACATATTCCCTGTTGTGAGCAGTGGAAAGTGTAAAACCACTGTGTTTATCACCCACAGCGTGAGTCTCCAATGTAACAGTAACTGCCAGCAGCACAGACTTGGTGGAGTTCAGCTCTGTCAGTCTGTTCTGCTCCTCCTCTGGATCCTCCCTCTCTTTCCTCTGGCTGAACGGCAGCTCTGAGGTTACAGCCAGTAACAGAGTTCAGCTCACGGATGGAAACTCCACTCTCACTATAGTCAGTGTGACCCGCTATGACCAGGGACCATTCAGGTCCACTCTCTCCTGCACTATGTACACGCACGACTGTGCTCAGCTGTTTCCAGACCTGCTGCCCTTTTTCAGTGGTTTTTTAATGGATACCTGTTGTTTGATGCAGAATCAAAGCTCAGCTTTATAAACAGCAGAGTCAGAGTAGCTGCTCATCAGCAAAGACAGAGACAAAGTTAGCAATTAGCAGGTGAATAAAGTGAAACATTTAGCAGGTAAAAAACCACATGTTTCCCTCAGGAGTTGGTGGAGTAACCTGAATACACAACAAGTTGGTATATCAACAGTGATTATGTGTTAATGTCATGTTTACAGTTTTTTTTCCCTGCCTCCAGGTGGCAAAAAATCCACTGAATAAAAACATATTGCATTACGTTCCATTAAAAGGTGAAGGTGGCAACTGTTTGAGAATCTTGTTGTTTTGATAAAACACTTTTCTCCAATATTCTGTACGTGAATTGACTATCTGTTATATTCTGACCTTGGAGTAAAGTCAGTGTCATGTATTCCACTCATGTCAATGATATGGCTGGATTATAGGTTGTTAAGAACGTTAAATGTTAGAATAACCCATGAATGTGGACATCAAACACATTTGGCACGTTATCCGATTTGGAGCAGTAGTTTGCCCCTCGCAAGGATGAACTGTTCTCAAGTTCCTTTATATCTATTTACTCAGTCAACTCTCAGTAACTCGGCTAGTTTTTTTCCTTTTTTCATATTTCTCTCACAAAATTCTTTTGTCCAACAGAGCCAGTAGTGAATGCCTCTGTCACATCATCAACAAACCAGCCAGTTGAGGGAAACACTTTCAACTTAACCTGTGAGGCTGCTGGCTCGGTCTTTGCCAGAAAGTGGATGAAGGATGGTGCAGATCTGATCCAGACTGAAAACATGATATTTTACAATGAGAACCGAGTGCTGTCTTTTCAGTTGCTAGAGAAAACAGACAATGGAAATTATTCCTGTAACATCAGCAACCCTCTCAGCAGTGTTGCAGCTGAATACATCATGGTTGTTAACTGTAAGTAACATGCATGGATTGACTGTAATGTATATACCAGGTACAAGACAGTGTTGATAACAGATATTGCTGATACTCTAGGATACAGTGGGGGGTCTGTTTTGTTTATTTTTTGCCTGACAGCAGATGAGGGAGGAAAAATTGCAGATGACAGAGTATTGATACTTTTGGATATCTCTGTGAAGAGTGGTTGGCTTTCTGAATATATCTCACCTTTGCTGATCTATAACAACAAGGTGTGATAGACTAGTTTTAAAATGCTTAGAGGAGAGGGTATATTAATCCAATTGTTCCTTTCCATTCCATTGTCATTTATTTTGGCACCATGCTTTTGTACTTGACTTGTTTTCTTAAATAACATTCACCGTATGTAATCGTTGCTGCTACATGATACCTAATGGACACTTATCAGCTGTTCTTGTGCATTTCCAAACGGGCTAATGCTGTCGGGTTTCTTGTGTTTCATTTTACACATACCAGGGAAACATGGATGTCTTTCAGCTGGTGCCATTGCTGCCATAGTAATAACCATATGTTTCATAGCTGCTGGTGGAGCTGCTGGAGGGTACTATATCTACAAAAACAAGTGAGTGAATAATGTCCTTCATAATATTATCCATTTCTCTTATTTGTAACATTAACATTGACCTAACCCTGATGTTATACATTAAACATACTATATATTCATAGTTTCATGCTAAGGTAAGGACTCAGCCTTAGCACGTGGTACACACCCCCCCTGGTGAGCTACAGGGGAACCTAGGAATCTTTTTTTCATTAAATTACAGAAAACATATTGGTTATTGTTTGAGTTTTGACTCACATCTAACTGGCCAAATTTTAACAATGTTCTATGCTAATATTTAGAAATAAGAAAGATCCCCCGCCACATAACACAGGTAAGTAGTCATCTGATCTGACTTCACCCTACACTTAAACTATCATATAAATAAATTACAATCATAGATAATCAGCTGCACTGTAACAAAACTTCTTTTTTTTACATAGAACTAGAGGAACATACTTATGAGAACACTTCAGTGGTATATGAGGACATAAAATAAACTCGGTGATCTTTCTTTTTTAAGGTATGTTTTAATGTCATAATCCTGATTTAATGAAAAAGGTAAAAGTAATTATTCTTGGTTTAAATCTGTTAAATCTACTATAGACCAACAATGACTGAGGACTCACAGTTAATCAAAACAGCGACTCTTTAACCATTTGTTTACTTTTTTGTCCTGCAGATGATCAAGAAATCAACACTTGTTAAGTCTTCACCTGCACCAAGAAAAGAAGATCCCCCACTGCTGTTTTTTTATTTATTGTTATTCCTTTATATTTTTTTTCTTATAAATTAGTAAATCATAATGCAGTGACACTTTGAGGCCACTAGGTGGAAGAAGAGCACCACAACTGGATTACAGCTTTAGCAGCCTTGGTATATTATTACTGTGCCTTATTAAGTTTCATGCATAATGTGTTGGCAAACATTTGCCATTTAGACATTCAGACAGAGCAACAGTAGCATTTCTGCTGCATTTCTTGCCCAACACTGTCTCTCCGTTTAGCTCTGGTTTGATCAGAGCCATCAGCTCTTTCTCTATTAGCTCTTAAACCTGGAATAACTCATAATTAGCAACTTGGGGACAATGGAAATAAGTTGTAAATACAGAACTGACATATTATCACTTTTTAAGTGGATGTGGCAAAATTATCACTCATTTGGAGTATATATACCTGGCAAAAAAAAAGACCAGTATGCACTCTCCATTGGGTCAGAGTCTGATGATAATTCAGTGTTGACCTCTTTCACAGAGAAGTAGTCATGTGATCCATTTTAAATGTAAAGCTTGGTGTTTCACCATTTTCATCAAAGGACTTGTATGTTTTTGCTACTTTTTGTAAACTTATGCATACTTAACAATTTATACATACAGTGCATATCTAATGCTTGTTCTTATGTGTGTGACCACAACTTTGTAAATACACACCAGGTTTGGAAAAGACACAATTCAGTTTTTAACAATATTTTTGTCTTTGATATTTAATGCTTATATGTCAGCTAATAATATTTGCTGTATTTGTTGGTAACATAATTGAATATGTACCAGTCTTTCAAATATGTGGAAACTTTGGAACTGTGAAAATGAAAGTGTCAGATGTTTTTAAATTAATATTTTTTAAATTATTTATTAATTCAAAATGTAGCAGACTCAACACCCGATTTGTCACCTTTTTCCATTAAGTTTAGAGGATAATTCAATTTTATCAATGGCTAAACTTCATAGACAACAACTTACGTATGTCTTTGTCCAAGTAAATGAAAATCTTCCCACATGTTTTCTTGTAAAAACTGGATAACATAAAGTAAATCCTTTGAATCTACCGAACAATTTCACTCCAAAAGCCGCAGTATGCTTCCCCCCTGTTGTGTCAGTGAGGTTGTGCTGTCTTGTGGATAAAGGACAGTGAGCAACGTGGTATAGATGTGATTTACCGAGCATCCTCCTGGATATTTAGTTCCCCCGGAGGCTTGCACAGAGAGTGAGCAGCAGTTCAAGAGACAATCAAATGTTTTAACTTGAGTTTAACAAGCATTTTTATTATTTAATATTTACAGGAGTGCAGCATAATTTGGTTTAGTTTACAGTAAATGTTTAATTGTTAGATTTGACTTGGACCAATCTTGTTGTTGCTGACATTCAATATTAAAGGTATAAATACACTATATGCAAAACTCAGCATGATTTTTTTTTTTATTAATGTATGACATATCATAAGTTCACTTGAATCAAGTAGGGAGTGACTGACTTCATACACAAAAAAACATAATACCCTGTTGGATAAATCTTGAATTTGAAATCTCTACTTTAATTTCAAATTCTCTAAATAGATCAAGAAATTTGGACGGCAACAGGATGGAGGTGGGATAAGCAAATGACTTGCTTTGGTTTCAGTATTCATCTGTTATCATTTAGTATTATATTTACTTGCCAGATTTTATTTGCAGATCGTGTTTTAATCCGGCTCCAACCATGTAAAGTACTTTGTTTTGAAAAAAGCTGTACAAATTAAGTTTATTATTATTATTATAAACATTATCACTGTGAGTATGATAGCATATTGATGTTGATGCAAAGCACTGCTGTGCCTGAATACTTACATCCCAGTAATCTGCTAGCATGGCTGTAGGCATGATGAAGTAATAATGAATCATAATCATAATTTCTGGTATTCAGAAAATGAAGTTGTGTTTTATTAGCTTATGTAAGTCTGGACAGCCACATTAACCAAAGGTTAGTGGAGGTAATAATTACGCATGTCAAGCCTGTGGACGTCTTGATGACATGTTTCATTTATTGCAGATAATCTCAGGGATACTTATTCCATTGTTGCTCTGACACAGGTGGCAGAAGCTCAGATAACATCAGAGGAGGACCAGACTGAGTAACACACCATGAACTATACATTCCTCAGATCAGCCATACTTGTGCTCCTCTCCTCAGGTAAGAAATACATTACAAGTGATGATCAAATTTATCATCAATAGAACTATAAGTTGTGAAATGTTGGCTAACAGTGGTTCATATTTCAGCAGGTCTTTGCCATGGAGCTGGTGTAGTCACTGTTGACTACCTTCGTGGAGCAGAGGGAGAGAGTGTGACCTTCACAACATCTGTAAAACCGGCAGCTGAACCATTTCTGGCACTGACTTGGAGCTTCAACGGTACCACCAACGTAATAACCTCCACCAGTGCAGACGTAGTGGGACAAGGCTATGAGAACAGGATCACTCTGGATAAAGCTACTGGGTCTCTGGTGCTGAGAAATCTGACAGAGAAAGACAGCGGAGAATATGAATTAATCATCATCCCTCAGGGAGCAGAGCAGCTGCAAGGAACCGCTAAGCTGGAGGTGCTGAGTAAGTATGATTTATGAATCTGACACCCCTTTTGATGTTTTTAATGTCCTTGGAATGAGAAATCTGCTATCCTTTGCGAAATGTCTTTTTTTTTTTTTAAATATACATTGAATAGTGTTTTATTGAATGCATTATCACATTACTTAGGAATGTTGTCATTATTATTATCTCTCTTATTGTCTTTTTTGTTTTTCTTGTGCACAGCCAAAGTGTCGCGACCCACCATAGCCTGCCCCACAGAGAATTTAATTGAAGGTAAAACCTCTGTGAAGCTAACCTGTGATGCTGACGGCTCCCCATCTACCAGAGTGTGGATGAAAGACGGTATACCTCTGGTTTCTGGGGACAGATTCAGCTTCCATGATGGAAACAGAGTGCTGTTCATCAACTCCGTCAACCGTACAGACACCGGAGAGTTCCTTTGTAACGTCAGCAATGATTTCAGTTTTGAAACAGCCAAATGCAGCCTTAAGGTCTATTGTAAGTACTAGCACTAGTATTAGCTTATAATTGCTCATGCCCTTATAATAAAGTTTCTTTCTTCAGAGTCATCATCATTAATATTTTTTCAATGATCTCATTCCTCTTGTTCTTCTTCCTCATCTGATCAGACGGACCTGACAGACCAACAATCGTTCAGACGCCAGTGGGAGCAGAACTTGAGGAGAGTGTCACCCTCAGCTGCTCTGCTGATTCACTGCCAAGGGCAACTTTCTTCTGGAAGTTCAGACACATGAAGTTTTACGGGCCTTTTCACTATATCCCTGAGATGGAAGAGAAACACCAGGGGATGTACACCTGCACTGCCCGTAATGCTATCACTGGTCTGGAAGCCTCTGAGATGCACATACTGCGTGGTATTTGAGCTCTCTTTCTCTCTTCCATATGTCTTTTATCTGTTTGTAGTGATGTGTATAAACAGAGAAGACAGAGTAATGTTTTTTTCTTCTGATTCAGACTCCTGTACTACCGTCAGTGTTTCAATGTCCATGATGGTTTGCACTGTCCTGACCTCGGTGGGACTCATTTTGGTCTAAAGACTGCATTTTGTCTTTCTCTTTTATGTTCACATAAAGTAATCCTATGAATGATAGATGACAAACCAGAGGTCCTTTGCATTTGCTTTTGTCCCTGCAGTATCTTTACCATGTTCTTCATTAAGATACAGCTGTAACATTCATGACTTTTTATTCTATATTGAAACAAATAAAGTTTCCCTAATTGCTACAATGGCATCTCTCAATAAAGAGAACAAGTACAATTAGTGCCCAGTGACTGTGGTCTCATAGCTATTAACAGATTCAGCTTTAATAAATCAATCTTGACACTACTTGACCTTTCAGGTGTTGTATAATGGACCTGACATGCTTTGTTCTTGTGTCATTCAACCTTCACAAGTATGATAAAGTGTTTAATGTTCTTTAACACTGACTGAAGCCTGATAACGTCTTATCATATTGTCCGTATAATAAAGTTTTATTAAAACTCTGTGTGACATTCTGTAGTTTGTTAATGAACACCATCATGTACCTCCCATGTCTATTTTTGAGTCCCACAAAGGTGCACCCATGTCCTGCCATAAACCATTGAAGTCTACTTTCATCTCTAAGCGGACTTCACAGCAGTCTGTTATCCAAAACTGTTTGACATGAATTAGGCTGAACAATTAATTGAAATCGCAATATGACCAAGTTCAATATCCAAATGGCAGGAGCTGCAATTTTTTATATAAGGGTAAAATGTGTCACAACAGACCATTAATGAAGCATTGTGGTGCTACACCGATGCCTCGGGCTACGAATCATATTCTCTAGATGTAAAGGAGCATTCTTATGTTTTACAAGCCCTGACAAAAATTACATCATCATTTTTATTAAAAAATTTTTTCAGTGAAAATGAAATGCAAAAATGACCATTCCAACTGAAATTGTGAATCATATCTTAATTGCAATATCTGCCAAAATAATTGCAGTATCATTTCTTTTTTTTGCATATGGTTCAGCCCCAACATGAATAGTTATTACATATGTATTAACAGCGAATGGGGACACAAACCAAGTTCAAAGTTAATCAATGTTCAGAGGCAGAGAACAACAACGCTGTTCAAGGCCATCCTATTAGCAGATTATAAATTAAAATGGGCGTGGGCATTAATGACCTATTTAATCCTGTTTGAATATGTGGCTTTGTGAGACTAACATTTGGATTCCTTTGGAAGTTAAACATAATGTGATTACACCCACTTCTGTTGTTCCTATTGAGAGCTATGTTTTAACATCAACTGTTTTCTACGGACTATTTTTATGATCAAATTAGTTCCAATGAAAACTGTTCACAATTATGTTTTAGGGAAATTGCTTCAAGAAAGGCAGTCTAACCCTAACCCTGATGTCGAGTCAAGTCTCCACTGCTTTGAGAATCACAATTTATATTCCGTTGACCTCTAATGTACAGGAGAAGTAACTAAATCTGCATCTGCAAGCACAGATATAAAGTGAAGGATTCAAGACAGTTGACCATAATACAGGCTCATCTCAGCAATTTCATGGGTATTAATCAACTAATGTGGGTAAAACCACTGATATTGAAATTGAATAAAACCCTCAAACTTCATCCATCATAATACAATAGAGTCTACAACCATGCTAGCTGCTCTGTGAGACTGTTATTAGGTAGCAGTGTATGTTATCGAAGCGGCTCATATGAAGGCTCTATATATAGCATATCGACATGCGTCGTTAGTTCATGTAGATTCTCCAAAATTCCACTGTTCATTCATTTCACAGAAACCATAAGTACAAAAGTGTAATTTATATTCCTTTAGCCCATAAGGGTCCACTGATCGAAAGAATCAAAAGGGTTTTTTCATAAACTTGTAAAATAAAAAGGTCCACTACAGATTGTCCTGTCACTTTGCCATCTGTGCTACGACTGCTGACTGACTGATTGAAGCTGCTGATCTTAAGCCACTAGACAGAAAAGGTAAACCCTGTGATATAGCTTTGGCTTCAGCCTTCGGAAAGGCCTATAGGGTAGCGATTTTTGGTCCCCTCCACTATAAATCAAAATGTGTTAATTCACCTGCCACTTTCTAAATAAACAGTCCACGTAATGAAGTCCTAACCAATGAGTGAGACGGTTGGCCTTTTTTCTGCCTACTTTCTTCTCACAATCAACAATCATATAATGTGCAACAATCAAAGGTAAAGTTCAGAATAAAGAAATCCTTGTTCTTTATTGAGTTTAAGAGCTAATCTGCTTTATCAGGACTGTGTGGGTGTGGTTTGAATAGATTGGATTGACAGTTGTCCAGCAACATGAACAAACAACCCAATAACTGTGATCAGATTTGATTAAACTGTTGCTGAATCCGAACTTCTGCATGGAAAAACATGGTATTTCTTTTACCCCATTACAAACCAGAGTGAAGAGCACAGACAAAAACACATACAGACATCTCTTATGCAAAAAACAAAACAAAATGATTTTATCTTTGGCAAAATAAAATTGTGTGATCATGCCGGATCCTATTGCTCATAGAGAAAAGATGATTACCTTGAACATTAGCAGGATTATATATACAGCTCACTGTTATCAGAATATGTTGTTTTTAAGAACTATCAGTTAGTTCAAATTAATACTTCTACAATATAGAACATATTGTCCATTCAGACTAAGACAGTTATTAGATACATGTGGCTTAAGGATGATTTGTCTTTTCTTCTGATACAGAACTGACATTTGTTCTCATCTTATTCTGCAACACCTGTAGGCTATTTCAACATGTAGCTTTGCTAACTGGGACAATTTGCAATGTGACTATTACTTTCTTATCAAATAATAACTATAATAAAGTTTTATTTAAACTTTATACCAGATCTTATTATGTGTTAATAAGCAGCTGGATGTACCTCAAACGCTGCCCAGACACTTACACTGCTGTCGTCCTGCTCAGTCATGCCACGTGTCAAAGAGACCACCCTCTGATTTTCCTCCAGTGGTAAAGCTAATTTTCTTACAGCCACTGTAATTAAAACACTGTTGAAACATAGCTGTGACGTAGCTGTGGTTGAGTTTATCACAGTGGTGTTTTGGGCAGCTGACATCTTCAATTCTCATGGAGTCAGTCTTAAAGTCATAAAGAAGTTAATAGAAGAACTTTCAGTTAATTTCCCAAAATGTGCTTTTCAGAAAATCCAGATGGATGAATAATTGTTTTGTGTGTGAAAACCTCTCAAATTTGTCACTGTCACTGATAAAACATATACCCACAACACCAGCACATCATGTACAGAATGTAGTTTTTATCACTTTATCAGCAGTGCCCTGGGTTATAAATTAATCATATCAGTGTAACACGAAGTACCGTCTACGCTGCAACACTGAGGGAGTTAACACTTGAAGGCATGAGAAAATGCAGAACTACCAGATTTCATTCTGTCAAGTCTACTCTGAACATCCAGTCATGGCAAACCTATTGGACTGACTATTGATTTATTTGAATAAACATAACTGTTATTCAAGATATTAATTTTACTATTCTTACAATCATGTCCTTGTAGTGTTACGTTTTTTCTCACAGACACAATGTTGCTTTATTTGTTTTTAGTGTAGTTTAGTGTAGTGTAGTGTAGTTTTTAGCTTTTAGGTTTTGTAAATAAGGAATTTATGGTAAGATTGATGAAAATTTTTCATCCAATTAGGTCACAATAACAACAAAGCTGATACATTTTGCCAAGCACAAAAATGATAAGTTACAGTTGAGCTAATAATACCAATACAATATGCTGCAGCTTACTGTATGTGTGTAGATAAAAAGTAGTATATGAAATAATAAATCAAAACACTGAGCGTGTTCAGAGTTTAGCTGTGCATTGAGCAGTTTTTCATGTTATATAAGACTGAAACAGTGAAAATGTGGCTATGTTACCATAGAGTCAACATATTTAGATGCTCAAGGAACACTGCTCATGCAGACACATATTTTTGCGTGGAAAATAATTCCACTTCACTCAATTCAATAATGAGCACAAACGCAAGTATTATTTCTCCTTTTTTCTGTTATAGTGATTTTTATAAGCCGCTGCTTTGATCAACAATTTCCACTGGGGTTTGTTGTTGACTGAAGAGTGTGCCCTTAGTCTGCTAATTCCTCTGATTTATAACAGCAAATCAGATAATAATAACAACACCCACCCAGCTCACACCATTTGTATGGCTCGTTCTCATTGGTTTTCACTGCTATCATGGATATCAGTGTCCAGAGTGAGGCACCACAAAGGAAGTAAAGGTTGTAACAGGTGAAGAAGTCCATGGTCCCTCCCCCCTCCCCCCAAACACGCATATTTACAGCACCTCCTTTTAGAAAACACTTTGTATGTGCCTGGAGGCTGCAGCAGATATGGAAACATATGTGAAACTGCTGATCATCCTGGGAGCCATCTCAGGTGAGCTTTTACCAATAAATATTGTAATGCTTTTTGCCTGTCTTACTTTTCATTATTATCTTTTGAAACTTCAGAAATGGCATAAGAACACACTCTGTTTTTTTTTCTAAAAATTCTAAATCTTAATAGTTTAGCGATTATTTTTGTGAACAATTTGAAAATGCTTCTCCAATATATAAATGAATCTTGATAATGTCCATTTTGTGAGTGACTTTCAGGAGAGCTAATGGCCTTTGTTGTTACTTGTTAATATGAGATCTGAGATCCACAGATAAAGTGTTTTTGTGTATGTATATAATGTGTTCTAAGGTTTTTATGTGCACTCAGTATAGCAATGAAGAAGCAGCACTTATCACAGTCAGATATTCTTGCACGGAAGTTTATGAGACTGCATTTGATTAAATATTTTGTGTCTAGTGTTTCAAATATATTCTTAATAGTTTACATTCTCCCAGTGATCAACTTTGTATAGTCATCTAAGTTTCAACCAAATCTATTCCAAACTTGCTGTACTTGTCTCCTCCAGGTGTAAGCCATGGAGCTGGTGTGCTCCCAGACACTCTCGTTGCAGCTGTTGGAGAGACGGTGATGTTCGCCACAACTGTGCCTCCACAAGAAACACCAATCCTGGTTGTCACCTGGGGTATTTTAGATATCAGTGGTACTAATTTTAATATAATAACCTCATCTAGTGTAAACATAACTGCACCAGGACATACGGACAGGATCACCCTCTTCAGATCTACGGGATCTCTGGAGCTCAGAAATCTGACTCTCAATGACAGTGGAGAATACAGACTCACCATTATACCAGTTGCCAGCTCACAGTTGAAGGGAAGCTGCAGTCTTGTGGTGCATGGTATGTCGATGCATCGTTGTTACATTGAAAAACAAACTGAAAACTCACTTCTGCCTCCAAATGAGCATAATGTTTAGATCATGGGTCATTTCAAGCAAAAACCTTCAGTGGAGTCAGTGGAAACTAAGCTAAAAGTAACAGACACACAGTATAAGACCATGGAAACACAGTATAAAACCATTTAATAAGGCCATAGTATAAGACCAGCAAAATTTAAAATAATGCTGTAGGTGCAACTTTCCAGCAGCCTTCCTCTTATGCAATATTGTTATCAGTTCAATAAAACCTGACTCACCTGTTCACCATGGGTGTGTACGATTAGGATATTCTCTCATCCTGAAAATGTGCAAAGTAATTTTATTACTGTTAGTTTGTGTTTGACACAGAATGAGTGAGAAGAAATTCATTTGCTGTACTGAACATAATACATTGTTTTTAGGGGTTGTTCTGCTACGGAAAAGGAGTAGAGAAGTCAAAGCAATATTTGTGTAATCTTTTTTCCCCTGTGTAAGACTCTGAACTCTTCAACCCACAGCCCCAGTCTCCAATGTAACGGTAACTGCCAACAGCACAGACTTGGTGGAGTTCAGCAGCTCCATCAGTCTGTCCTGCTCCTCCTCTGGATCCTCCCTCTCTTTCCTCTGGCTGAACGGCAGCTCTGAGGTTACAGCCAGTGACAGAGTTCAGCTCACTGATGGAAACACCACTCTCACTATAGTCAATGTGACCCGCTATGACCAGGGACCATTCAGGTGCCATGTGTTCAGTCCTGTCAATAATGGCACCAGTGCTCCATTAAACCTCTCCATCAGCTGTAAGTTACTAATTTTCTGTACACGGTCAGTTGTTTCATGCTACTTCAAATCCCAGAGCTTTTAAGTTTCACACTAAAATCAATTTCTGCATAATTTAAAATGGTAGCAGCTTTGTCTAAAACTATTTGATTGTGCTTTTTGTTGCTTTGTTTTTCCTGGTACTGACCCATTTTTTTTGACTTACAAAACCATTATGAGCCTTCACATTGAACTATTGTATGTCATTTATACATTTTTTTTCTGAAGTAAGTAACTAATATTTTCATTGGTGACTCTCTTGTTTTGTGTTTTTGCTCCATGTGCTACACATTGCAGATGGCCCAGAAAATATCAATTTAACACTGTCTCCATCACAAGAATACTATGACGAAGGGTCAGACATCAGTCTGATGTGCTCGGCTGTCTCCAGACCTGCTGCTCTGATTCAGTGGTTTCTGAACGGAGACCTGCTGTCTGATTCTGGACCAGAACTCAGACTGATGAACATTCAGATGAGTCAGAGTGGAAACTACAGCTGTCAGGCCTTTAACAACATAACTATGAGAAATCAAACATCTCAAACTGCAGCTTTAACTGTACTGAAATGTAAGAGTGTATGACTTCTTGTTGTGAAAAGGCTAAAATAAGTATGACATTGCACTTACTTAGGTTTCGATTGTTCTCCATGTGTCTTTAAAGGAGATTGCAGGGGGTACTCATAAAATAAATAATTAAAAATAAAATGCTAACGATAATGTACATGTTAAACATTGTTTATAGTGTCCTAATATTGTTTTTCTACCCATAGCAAATATCTCCAATGTGGTGGTAACTCCCAACACCACAGACTTGGTGGAATTCAACAACTCCGTCAGTCTTTCCTGCTCCTCCTCTGGGTCTTTCCCCTCTTTCCTCTGGCTGAACGGCAGCTCTGAGGTTACAGCCAGTGGCAGAGTTCAACTCACTGATGGCGGCGCCACCCTTACTATAATTAATGTGGCCCGCTATGACCAGGGACCATTCAGGTGCCACGTGTTCAATAATTTCAGTAATTACACCAGTGATCCAGTGAAACTCTCCATCAGCTGTGAGTTACTACCCTACAGCACATGCTCAATTGTGTTCTCACAGCATCTGTGTTCAAATGTAGACCTTTAAATTTGCAGGTTGATTCATAATTATTATCAGCATCATAACAGGGGTGGTTTTGTCTAAATTACATTTTATTGTGCAGCCTGCTGTTTCTTTGTTGCAGCATTGGCTGGTACTGATAGCTGTATTTAGTTTAATGATGCAGCTCTGCATTTCAACGACATACTTAACTGTAACGATCCCTTCACACTGAGTGAAGCTCAAAGCAAAATGCAGCTTTCCTTGCTACTCTTCTCTTATGGATGGCCATACTGTTTTCTGTCTTTTCCCCAGTTGGCCCAGAGAATACTAATCTGAAGCTGTTTCCATCACAACAACACTATGAAGAAGGATCAGACATCAGTTTGAGGTGCTCAGCTGTCTCCAGACCTGCTGCTCAGTATTACTGGTTTCTGAATGGAGACAAACTTTCTGAATCTGGACCAGAGCTCAGACTTATGAACCTTCAGGAGAGTCAGAGTGGGAATTACAGCTGTCAGGCCTTTAACAACAAAACTATGAGAAATGAAACATCTCACCCTTCAGTTGTGTTTATACTATGTGAGTTGAAATATAGGTGAAATTTTGCTAACCCCTTTTTACTTCCTCATTTCAACCCCTAAACATAAAGAAATCAAATTATATTCTTTGGTCACTGTAAATAGCTGAATTTTATCTGTGGTCCTGTCAATACTTTTGGATGTTTAAAAAAAGATATGCCTTAAATTAAACTAGTCATCTTTGCTATCACTGACATCATACCAAATGAACATTGTTGTGTTTTTCCCCCCACAGCTCCAGTCTCCAGTGTGGTGGTGACTTCAAACACCACAGTCTTTTTGGAGTTCAGCACTTCCGTCAGTCTGTCCTGCTCCACCTCTGGATCCTCCCTCTCTTTCCTCTGGCTGAACGGCAGCTCTGAGGTTACAGCCAGTGACAGAGTTCAGCTCACTGATGGAAACTCCACCCTCACTATAGTCAATGTGACCCGCTATGACCAGGGACCATTCAGGTGCAACGTGTCGAATGGCGTCAGCAATGGAATCAGCCAGTCAGTGAATCTTGTCATCCAATGTGAGTTTATGGCAACCGGGCTTATGCTAGAAAAAATCCTATCCCTGAGTTAAAATGGTAGTCACAGACTCCAAACATATCCCACAGACCCACAGCACAACTATGGTTCTATTGCTCAATCCCAAGGCCCATCCTAAACTCTAAACCCTTGACACCTCACAAACTTTAATTGGCATCACCTGCATTCTCCGATTACGTGCTTGTGTTTTGCTGTATTAGGAAGCGGAATCGTGTTTCCTGGGCACGGGTATTTTGGCCAGTGGTACACAAGACTTATTTTTATTATAATATGGTAAAATTAAGCGGTTGAATAAGCTTTTTTTAATTTAAATATGGAAATATAAGCAAATTACATTAACAAAATGGTGGACCTTAAGGTTACAAACATAGAGCCAAACTACAGGAACTTCATACAATCTGATTCTTTGGTTGTGTTACAGATGGACCTGACAACATGAGCATCAAAGGACCCAATTCTGTACATGCTGGAGATTTGACAATGCTCTACTGCCACACTATGTCTGTTCCATCAGCGAAGTTCACCTGGCTCTTTAAAGGGAAGCCAACTAATGGTCATGAGGCTGTGTATGTCATTAAATCGAGCCGAAACTCTGACAGTGGCACCTACACCTGCACTGCTGAGAACATTGTCACAGGGCAGAGTCAAACAGCACACCATGAGTTAACTGTCATAGGTATGTGACAAAAAGAGAAAAACTGACACAAAAAACAAAAACATGGCATTTATATTTTAGAATGTGTTTTGAGTGAGTTTTTTTTGCTCCTTGTTTCTTTTTAGATTTCTCAGACTGTGACTGCTCAGCTGCTGTTGGAAGAGCTACTATCATAACAGCTGGATGTTGTGTCCTTATTGCAGCAGTGAATGGAATAATTGTGTACTGTCTGATAAGGAAGAAAAGGTAAGCATAAGGCAGGTTAGGAGTGCACAGGCCTAATCTAGCCATTTTAACCTCATTATACTGTTTTATCCTAAATTGTTCAATCAAAAATTTCCTCATGATAATTAAGTAATTACTGAAATTGATGGTTAACACAAAAACTGCAGCCTTAGAAATGACTGCCACATTTGAACATTGCCCTGTTTTTATTTCTCAGAGCCAACAGCATTTATGCAGCACATAGGAAAGGTCAGTATTCATCTCTTGTCTTAGACTCTCAGACTTGTAGCTGAATCATAAAAATTATGTAATGAATAAATGAAACAAAACTTTGCTCTAACCCATTAGAAAAATTGAGTGTAAAGGAGTGCCATTCAGATTTGTATAAGATCACAGGACCAGTTAATAACGACTTGTATGCTGTTCCTTTGAAGGTGAGTTTGAGCTTTTTTTGTCGACATACTATTGATCAAAACACTCATCTTTCTAATCACATGTAAACTTTTCCTCTTGCAGCTGAAAAAATGAGAAAACACATGAGAAGATTTCCACATGTTCCTAGATCAACAGTCTTAAAGAAAAACATCAGTGTTATTGTTTTTTTTTTCTTCAATTTATTTATTGAACCCAACCACTTTTTGCCTCCTTTACATTACAGCTCACTTTGCTGAGTTTAATGTTAGTTGCACTGTAATGTGGTAACTTTTATGTCACGTAATAATTACTAATGGTTTTGCAAGAATGTATATGTAATATATTACAAAAGCTGTAAATAACATAATACAATAATGAAAAGGAAAATGTATTTTATTGTACAAGACATATAGATATATATTCAATAAACATTTTAAGACTAACCATCTGGACACCCAATATCTTCTTTATCAAGAAAGAAAGAAAGATGTTTCTATTGCTGGTTAAAGATTTATCAGTCCAAAAGAGAAGCTGTTGCTATCACTTGTGCCACAATCTAAGATGAGCACTAGAGAGGTTCATTTATCATGGAAACAAATACAGTGGAAAACATCAAGTTTAACCATCACACAAAAACGTGAGACAGGCAGTTACTTGTTATGTTCTTTTCACCCGAAAAGAGTAAGCACCTGAAACTGGGATTGTATCATTCACTACTGTTTGGTCAGTTTCACCTCAGCGCAGTTCATCCCAAGAACAACTAATCTCTGCAGAAGCAGCACTGCACAGACTTCACTTGCTGTGTTCTCAGGAATAACACTGACAGTCTATTTCTTTACATTAAGTATGACAATATAAATCAATAATGGCATTAGATGAAAAGTGGACAGATCGCCCATGTTATTATAATCCATCCTGAGCGGGACAATGAATTTCGGTGCAAATTTTGGTGTAATTCAGCTCATAGCTGTTGAGACATTTCATTCAAAATATCAACCTCATTGTGGTGTTAGAGGAAAAGTCAGGAGATCATCAAAGTCATCAGGATGTATGGACTATGAATGTTTGTTCAAAGGTTTGTGCCAATCCATCAACATATTGAGATATTTCCAAGTTAATAAGTTAACATTTTTACCTGCTGGCCGAGCTACAAGAAAGTAAATAGGATTCATCTTCTAAGGGCAGCAAATAGGCCTATCTTTACAAAATGTCAATCCATCCAGTATGTCAACATATCCACTAGAGACTAGCATGGCTAAAAATAGGGTTGAATGTGCATCTTACTCCAGTAGATAAACACTGTATACAGAACATGCTGTACACAAAGTAGAACTTAAACTTTCTTTAAGGTTTTAGTAAACTAGGTTAACCACTCTCAGCTCGGGGCTGTTTGACTGTTTGACTGTTTGTGCGCTGAGTTATTTTTTCCATTCAAGTGATTAAAGCCTCATCTTATCTCATTTTACAAGGCAGGTGTCAAGATGTTAGATCAATATCAAAGTCATCAGCTGTCTATGAATAAGACAATCCACAACCAGCTTGGTTAGACATGCAGCTTGACCACCAACCGTACAGCAGAGTTTGTAGTTTTATGATGCTAGACTCTTTAACAGCATCATAAAAGTTTTTATTTCATAGAAAGTTACACATGTAATCTTATCTTTGAAGCTCATATTGTAATCAGAGGTGAGAACAGATAGATATGCCATTTTGATGTGAAGGTTTATCTTTTTTTACCACTTTGCTGAGCATTGTAAACAAAGCAACAATCTGGATCTCAGCTGCGTCTTATTGATGACCCAAATTTGTTCATATTCTCTCTTTTGCCCTTTTGATGCTTTTTAACCAATACTGATCATCAGAATTGTCATATGTTGAGTTGATCTTTTAAATTTCAGTGACTCTGATCCAGCAAAAAGGCTTGATTCTGTAAATGTTTACATGCCAGATGGGTTTGAGACAGATGTGGAAACAGATGTGAAAAGGAGTGTTTGAATGTGTTTATTGGTGAACTGTCCTTTTCTTCCCAGTTAATGCTGGAAAAAGGCTAAAGCCAGGTAAATAAGATAAAATGATTGGTCTACTCAGTTATTGTCTTCACAGCATTACAGTCAGGCCAATCAATTTTATAAGTGCAACATTAAACATAAAGAATAATTAGTGTAATTTAACTTATCTCTTTCCTTTCTTCTCAAATGCCTAAATGGAGGGGTATTAGTTCCTTCTATCAAAACAATTACTTTAAAAACACTGTGGTATTTACTGTATTATTTGCTAAATTAACAGAGAAACATCTTGTTAATCTAATTTGTGCTTACAGTATGACAATACATACTGTAAGGTATGTGAAAGTTTAATTGCAAGTTTAGAAATGTATGTAAAATTTTAAAAAGCGCAGCGCAATCAGCCCTGTTACTAATTTTAACTGAACTCCATAGAACATTGTTTCAGCATTGTCTGAGTTCATAATTTATGTTCGTGATAAATATTTTATGACACCTGTTGTGTATAAATAATTGGACTTTGTCAGTTTTTTATTACTGAGAGTATATTGTTATGAATTTGACCATTCATCAGATGTGTACATGTGTATTGCACCATTTTGGCAGAACACAGTGGAAGTTATGAAGTCATCTGTGGTAGTTACTGACTTGCTGTGAGGTCATCTTATCATCTTTTTATCATTATTAGGCCATTACTCTTACACAGTTCAATGATTCATCTAAAGGTTCGGGCAGACCAGGCCAAGGACAAGGTCATTCACATTTTTGACAGGGCTGTTGGTAAATTCATAGTGTGACTTCAACAAACAAAATAGTCAGTCTGTACAAAAAAATGATTTTGCACCCCTACAATCAAGTGTGTGGGGTAATTAATAAACAAAAATATTTAAACTTAGCTCCAGCACACCGTCAACACTTATGAGGAAAAAGGTCCATCTAAGTGAACCTCCAATAACCTACAGTATAAATGTTTAAAGATTGTAATTGACAATGCCAATAAACTATCTAAAGTAATTGTGACAGTGTAAAAAAAAAACACACCAACAGACTACTAAGTAATGGGAAAAAAATAACTCCATAAAGACATTATTTTACCATTTAAACGACATTTGGACACAACACTTAAATACAATGTTGTCTGGTTTGGTTCATGTCAGTGAGGTGATATTAAGTTCTTTCTCAGATAAAAAACAGTGGCTTTTCTCAGCTGTAAATTATTAACTCATTTAACAACTAACAGATAAAGCTTGGCAGTAGCTACACTGTAGAGGTCACAGGTCAACCCAGTTGAACGATCTAAGAAGTTGAGACTTTTTAAATGGCATTTTATCTTTTCATCAAAATCAAACACACACACAAAATCAAGCTTTTTCTTTGCCAAAGACAAAAATTCAGACAATTAAAAGTCTAAAGTGAATTAAAAAAAAAAATTCTTATATCATCTTATATCATTAAAGCACATTGAGTTTAAAGCACATTGAGTTTAGGCCTGCCGTATGAAACTGACTTATATCGTATATTATCTTTCTTTTTTGGCAGGATATTTCTTCCAGTTTTTTAAGTTTATGTGTTCTTTTTAATCTTTGAAAATAGGGGAAAAATACATTTACACAACCTGATTAATCCAGTTTTTACTGTCTCAGTCTATCTCTTTACTGGTCATCTCTGTGTGCAGGTTTGAAATAAAAATAAAGAACTGAAAAGTACTGGACTGGACTTGTGGGTTTTTGAGGCTTTATTTTTACCTTAACGTAGAACACAGATAGAACACTGTCAATAACTAGAACAAAACAAGCAGGAAAGGGAGCAAAACGTAAAGACTGTGATCATGAATCAATAATAATAATTGATTGATATATGAATAGTTCATCTTAAATGTGTTGTCAGATTTATTGAACATCAAGATCTGATCATAAACACTCTGTACTGTTTATCAATTCTGATGGAGTTCTTATGATCATACTGATCACAAAAGACTTATTTTATAGCTGTGATGTTTGTATAAACAGAAAAGCCTTGCAGCAAAACTCGTCACAACACCGGATTTCTCAGCCCAGATGAGTCTTGAAAAACAGCATAAGAAAAGTAAATTGTGGAACCATGGTGGGGAACAGACGATTGAGCAGGAAGGGGAGGGGAAAAGGGAAAGAGCGTCAATGAGTAATACTCTACCCTCACGTGGTGATTGAACAGTGTTGGCACCATTTCGGATTTGAATACGGACAACAAAAAACATAATGGCGTCAATGAACCACCGCTGGCTCTGTGTACAGATCTCCAGGAACCCTCGTCCTCTTACATCATGTTTGCATGAAGAAATACCTGGTACCTGAGGTAAGTCCGATAGCGTGAGAGTTTAAGAGTTTACTCTGTCAGCGATCCCATTTGATTGGCAAGATGACTCACTTGTATGGTAAAAGCATCGAGTAAAAACAACGAATTGATTGGAACTGAAACATTGATTGTTTGGGAGGAGCGTTACTCAGCACAAATTTGAGACGCCGAATATATTTAATTGAATTTTTGTTGTAGCTGAATCATAGAAGTGATATTTTTGTTGAATGAGATCAGTGGTGAGGTAACACATAGGCTGTGAAGTGCTTTTGTCAACGCAGCAGAAAATCTAGTGCTCAAAGTTCCCACACAATGTGTGACATTGAAGTTGCAAGTATAATTTTGACCTTTTTTAAAACCTTAATCTGATTGGACAGTGACAATCCAATCAACAAGCAAAGGACTCTGCTTTGTGATTGGGCTGGGTACTTCTAAATTAACTATTTCAATGCGGTCCGATTTGCCACTAAACAGTGCCATCTAGAATTAGGCATAGGGTGAAATGGGCTCTCATTTTCACTGGCACCAGTAAATACCACTTAAACCACAACCAAGTAACATAAGCGTAACAGACTCTGCTGTGTTTGCTATGTGTTATGCTTTTTGAGGTGTGTCCTGTAAAGTGTTGGCTGTTTTGTGCCTCTGTTCTATTGCATGTCTAATCAGCTAATTCCTCATTAAGGTGGGAGAATAATCAATTTACTGACTTTGTTTTGTTTAACTGTATTGTTGGTATTTGTGCTGACTGGTTTTGCATTGCACACTGGGATTTGTCTACTTTGTTTTCTCTTGTTAATGGCAAAACGGTGACATTTCCAGTTGAGAGGGAGACTTATAACAGTCCCTACCGTGTTTGCTATGTGTTATGCTTTTTGAAGTGTGTCCCCTGGGAATTACCGTAGGCCTGCCATGAAGTGTCACATGTGGAGTACAGAAAGAGTGTGGCTAGTGTTCATTGTACTCCGTCTCCATGTCCCATTTGTTATTTTGATGTTAACTACACAGTTAGGCGAACCCAAGACGCTCGGTTACATAAGGTTTAACATAGCTTGGTTCATGCTGAGAAATTTGGGAATATAGGGGTGGACCAATCTGGTAGAAAGATCATATGATAATCTTTTTTGCAGTAACCACAATCCACGGTCTGCATTCTGTTGTGATTTGTATCTTTCCCCCGCTTTGACACTTTTGGATGTTTGTCTGCTTGCCACCATTGTAGACCCACAATGCTGTTTACAAATTGTGTCACAGCTAATATGGCTTGTTGATTAGTTCATATGGAGCATTCATTTGGACAGCGCTGTTATTAATTCCTGAGATGCAATATGTAAGTGTTTTAGTTAGAAGGTTCAGTCGCTGCTAACTTGCTAGCTCTGGCTTGCTCTGCCTTGATTGTCCTGCCTGCAGCAGGTTTATTGATCTGCTCTGGTGGAGAACTGCTACATTAGCTGCTACACCAAAGTCACCAAGACTCCAGAGCAGAACAAGGACTTCTGTCTCCAGCAGCAGTTAGCGGGCTAGCTGTTTAACAGTTGACAGTGGGCTGGTTAACAGTAACTCAACTTTTAGATTTGAAAATATAGGAGCTTTTAATGACAAGATCTGTACGATTCATCTGAAAAGTAGGTCATGTGCCAAAGTAAGATCATCTATGATATAAGAGTCAGATCGCCCACCCCTTTGTGAACAAATGTTTGTTAAGTAAGCAGCAGACTTAAATGCCACCTTTGTTGGTTGTTCTCAGACTAGTAAATGTGTTAGTCAATTTTTATACTTTTGTACTTCGAGTATTAAATGAGTTTGCAATGGATGATTGATTAATCTTTTGTTCTTTTCATGGACAGAATTGTTTGACTTAAAGTCCGTCTTTCACTTGAAGGGAAACTCTTTCCAGGATTCCTGTACCTGCAGTTGGAGCTGTGAGAGGCCACCTCCTCTGAAACTAATCGGAGCTTCCAGCATAACTTGCACCTGACTGAGTTAATAATGGTAAGTGAAATGAATTTCAAGTAAAAAACTTACTCAATACTATATTGTGAACAGCTACCTAAAATGTCCTGGTTTTCCCTGCAATATTTAGTATAATTATGTGTTTCCTAGGGATGCCAAAACCCACCTTATGCCAGTAGCACACCTTTTGGTCCCCCACAACCAGAAAGAAATGGTAACTCATGGGCATTACTATACCCCACACCTGTATGGCTCAGATTAGTTGAAAGGATTTAGAACTTGTAAAGTGATGTTCACAAATAATTCCAAATGTAGTTGTAAATCAACTTTTGTAAACCTGTCAAATAAATCTGCATGCAAAATTCAAGTTTGTATGTTTGAAGATGTGTAGAGGACATTTGTATTTGTTAAAAAAAGACAATGTGGTTAAAATTTATGATCAAATGACATTAGTGGTGAGGTATCACAAAGACACTGAAAGAAGTGCTTTTCAATGTCTGTGTTCAGATAAAATGCATAAAACTAAAGCAATCCATTCTGGCAGATCACTATACATCACACTATAAAAACGGATTAATTGAGAAGTCCTCATTCATACCTCCTGGAGATAAACTTTTAGGATAAAAGAAAAAATCCAAATTGCCTCCTTCTTCCTCCACTTAAAATTACCTTGGAGAGGTATAGTCATGGGATTACTGTTCAGAGTATCAGTCTGTTGACATACTCTAACAACCCTTTCCCTTATATTTTATTCCTTTTAAAAAGTTACCATAAATTGATCTTTAAAGGTATCTCGTAGGGGTGGGTCATTTCGAAGGATATGCCAATGTTTTAAAATTATGTCTTTTGATGTTCTTAGTTTTAGGGGTGAAAATAGTGCAGTAAATGAGATTTGGCTTGGATTTGGAGGACTTTTTAACTTGAAGATAAGCCTCTCAGTTTTTTGAATCCACTTTGTTTTCAGCAGATACTAGCCAATCTTTTTTGTAATTCCTTTCTCTAAATTTTGACTATCTCCTCTTTATTTATGTCATATTGTTCAGGAACATCGCATGTTCTTTTCAGTCTAGTGAGTTGACTCGCAGGTAGACTTTTCTTGAGGGAGATAGGGTTCTTGGCATGAAGAAGTGTATTCTAATCTGTGGTTTTTGTATAGAGAGAGGAAGACCGCACATCATCTTTTTTTAGTTAACCACCGTCCCCCGCCTTTCGCATCAGCATTGTGTATTAAATTCACACACAAATATTAACATTAACGTTTAAAACTTTCTCTTAGTCTCTCTCTCTCTTTCTGTCCAGGTGACAAAGAAGCTTGAAGGTGCTGCTTCTGACATGGCTGCCTGGCTTACAAATGTTGGTATCGAGTACAGGCTAGGTTCTTATCAGTGTCCTCACCTTCTCAGAGTGCTCTGAGGGCCCGTCCAGGATGGCGGCCAGATTGATGATGATGGCTTAGCAGTCCCAGCTGGAGGAGAATCACAGGATTTTCGGCCTGACTGAAGGTGATCCAGAGGATCTCCCGGGAGGAGTGGAGGCTCTACTGTCGGAGGAGGACACATGGGGCAGAGGAGATGGCCCTTCTCATCCAGGACCGCCACGTCACCCTGTGGATGTCCTGTTGCTGGACTCGGCATCCAGGACATATGGAGTACACAGAGGCGCCACCTTAGCTGCATTCAGGACCCACCTGGTGTGCAGCTGTACACAGAGACTGGTAAGCTGACAAAGGGCGGGGTCAGCCTGCCGGTTTTCCTCCTCCTCCTCTTCCTCCAGACGATGAACAGCCTTGCCACTCATCCAGTGTTGTCGGTCCTCCCATCACTGTGTACCCATGACCAGAGCCTACAGGAAGAGGAAGGCAACCGAATCTGCTGTTGCAGGGTGGGGGCCACTGCCTGGAGGCAAAACCCGCTGGCAGCCAACATCATACGCCTGCAGCAAGTGAGGCCAACCCAAAAGGATTGACACTGACCACACTCACATTGCAGACGTGTCACACTGTGTGACTGTTTGCGGAAAGACTGTGGAGGAGTGGAGGGAGGAGATGACATGATCGGATGACAACTTTTTCTATCTTCATTTATAATTTTTGATTTAAATTATTATTATATTTTAGTTAGTTTTTTTTTGGAGTAGTGCTTGCTTCACCTGATGTCTCATGATGATCTCAGTCCAGTGTTCCCCCTCTTTTATCTCTGTGTTTGGTCTCCACAAGCTCCTTGGGGAAATATCTGTCTCTTTAACTGCTAAATGCTCCATTATGTTCACCAGCTGCTCTCTGACTATCTGTCTGCTGTTTGCTGGTGAGAAGGTAGTGGACAGTGGCTTTTTACAGCTGTTTATCTGAAAACAGCTTCCTGCTATAGCCAAAAAAGTATAAACAGTAGCTATATATTCTATTATATTGTTTTCTACTCTATTATTGTTGTTCAAGCTGACATGTCATACTGAGTGGGTGGAGATTCAACTGTCAGAGGACAGGGGAGGAGATTGCATAGGGGAGTTTACAAAAGCACTGGGTGTGTACAACCGAGATCCCTTTGTGAAATACCATGATGCCACACCAGTAAGTTGCTGTAAACTAATGCCCTTTGTTTTATATTATTTATTGTTTATTTATTTCAAATTGTTTACCTTTAATGAATCTTAATTTATGACTTTATTTGACCTAAAAATTGTTAGTAAGGCAAATCAATCCATCCATTCATCCTTCCAAGAGTTCCTTGCTGAATTTCCTGAACAAAAGAAATGGTTATATGGCTCTTTGATCCATGTGTTTAATGTGCACAACAATCAGTGTCCAGAACATAGTCTCTTTACAGTCTTTTTGCAATTGTATTTGTTGCAACTATCCTGACCAGAAATTAGCCACCCAGCTGGGTCTGGAAGAAGACCTTGCTTTTCTTGATGTCACCCATTCATCATTAGCTGGTCAATGGGATCTGTGCCACATATAGACTCCACCAGTCCCATTAATCTACACTACAACCTGTTATATGGCTTGACCTAGACTACACATACAAACAACCATAAATGCACGGACCTAATAGATGTCTACTACAATATTATGTTATGTTATATCATTGTGTCTTTGAAAATGTTTCTAAATAAAAGAATAGTCATTCCACAATCTACACTTTATATGAAAGCTTTATTAATATTGAGTCATTTTGCATTATCTGACGTGACATGTATGAGGGCAATAACATGTAATTTCACACTTTTATGCCATACTGTACTATTACATTTTGTGGATTATTATACAATGAAGTTTTGTGACATTTTTAGGTCTTTACTATTACTTTTTTTTTACGTTTTATGTTGTATGAATGTATGAACATTGTTGATTCCTCGTCATTTTCATGATATATTTATACATATTTATATGCTGCATACGTCATGAAAATGACAAGGAATCAACAATGCTGCGCTACGCAGCAGCCGGCAGGAGACTCAATGCTGCGCTATGCAGCAACCAGCGGGAGGGGCAATGTTGCGCTGCGCAGCATCCGGTATAAATGGGTTAATACCTTGAAATTATATGATGTTTTTATGACATTTTATACCTTACAATACTATGATGTTTTTATCACCTTTCATGCCTTACTATACTATAACTTTTTTATGACTTACTACACTATGACATTTTTATCACATTTTATGCCTTACTACACTATGATGTTTCTTTTTACATGTTTCTGCCATACTATAATATGACACTTTTATGCCTTACTATACTATGACATGTTCTAACATTTTCATGCCTTACTATACTATGACGTTTGTATAACATTTTATGACTTGCTATTCTAAGACTTTTTTTATACCTTACTATTATATGATGTTTTTATGACATTTTATACCTTACAATACTATGACGTTTTTATCACATTTTATGCCTTACTATACTTTGACGTTTTTTAACATTTTCATGCCTTGCTATACTATGACATTTTTATGACATTTTATGACTTACTATACAATGACTTTTTTATGCCTTACTATAATGTGACGTTTTTATATTTTATCCCTCACCATACAATGACGTTTTTATGACATTTTATGACTTACCATTCTATGACATTTTTATGCCTTACTATACTGACATTTTTATCACATTTTATGCCTTACTATACTGTGCCGCTTTTTAACGTTTTTATGCCTTATTATTCTGTGACATTTTTATGACATTTTATGACTTACTATACTGTCTTTTTTTATGTTTTTATGCCTTACTGTACTATGACGTTTTAATGCCTTACTATAGCATTACTATACGATGACTTTTTAATGCCTTACTATAATGTGACGTTTTTATATTATTTTATCCCTCACTATACTATGACGCTTTTTTTTTTTCGTTTTTTTTTTTTTAAGTATATTTTTTGGGCTTTTTATGCCTTTATTTGATAGCACAGTAGAGAGACAGGAAATGGGGAGACAGAGATAAGGGGAATGACATGCAGTAAAGGGCCGTCCGATGCGGGACTCGAACCGGGGCCAAATGCAGCGAGGACTGTAGCCTCTACATTTTATGACTTACTATACTATGACTTTTTTATGCCTTAATATACTATGTCGTTTTTTGACATTTTTATGCGTTACTATACTATGATGTTTTTATCACATTTTATGCATTACTATACTATGACGATTTTTGACGTTTTCATGCCTTACTATATTATGACGTTAAGATATTTTATGCCTTACTATACTATGATGTTTTTAACATTTTCATGCCTTACTATGATATAACCTTTTTTAACGTTTTCATCTTACTATACTAAGACGTTTCTATGACATTGTCTTACTATACCATGACATTTTTTGACGTTTTTATGCCTTACTATATTATGACGTTTTAATGCCTTACTATACTATGACGTTTTTATCACATTTTATGCCTTATTATACTATGACTTTTTTATGCTTTACTATACTATGAGGTTTCCATGCCTTAGTATAATATTATGTTTTCTTGATGTTTTTATGCCTTACTATGAGGTTTTTTAACGTTTTCATGCCTTACTATACTATGACGTTTTCATGCCTTAGCATAATATTATGTTTTCTTGATGTTTTTATGCTTTATTATACTATGAATGTTTTTCAACATTTTATGCCTTACTGTACTATGTTTTTTTATTTATTTTATGTCTCACTATACTATGACATTTTTATGCCTTACTATGCTATGATGGTTTTATGACATTTTATGCCTTACTATACTATGATGTTTTTTGACTTTTTATGCCTTACTATACTATGTTTTTTATGTCTTAATATATTATGACGTTTTTTGACGTTTTTACGCTTTACTATACTATTGAATATTTTGACGTTTTCATGCCTTACTATGTTGTTTTTTTTATGACATTTTATGTCTCAATGTACTATGATATGTTTATACCTTACTATAAGTTCCTTTTTATGCCTTACTGTACTATAACATTTTTAAGCCTTATTATGGAACGTTTTTTGACATTTTTACTGGACTATGAATATTTTTTAAAATTCTATGCCTTACTATACAATGACGTTTTAATGACGTGCCATACTGTAACATTTTTATGCCTTACTATACTGTGACATTTGTATGCCTTATTATGCTATGATGTTTTATGACATTTTTATGCCTTATTATAGTATGATTTTTATGAGGTTTTATACCTTACTATATTGAGGTTTTTTGATGTATTTATGCCTCACTATACTATGAAATTTTTATACGTTACTATACTATGAGGTTTTTATGACATTTTATGTCTTACTATACTATGACCTTTTTATGCCTTACTGCACTTTGAGGCTTTTATGCCTTACTATACTAGGATGTTTATATGCTGTTATAAAATGATGTTTTAATGAAATTTTATGTAATATGTTATGTTATATTGTATTATGTTACTGTATATGTTATATAATTGTCTCTGTGAAAATATTTCTAATTAAAAGAATAGTCATTCTACAATCTACACTTTGTTTGAAACCTTTATTGATATTGAGTCATTTTGCATTATCTGACATGTAACATGTATGAGGGCATTAACATGTAATCAACACTTATTAATAGAACAGCTGCCTTGCTATACTATGACATTTTTGATGGTTCAGTATACTATGACATTTGTATGCCTTGTTATACAATGAGGTTTTGTGACATTTTGGTCTTACTTTACTATGACTTTTGTTTAACATTTTTATACCTGACTATACTGTGACGTTTTTATGACTTTGTACTGCAGCATTTTCATGCCTTACTATACTAACACAGTTTTTGAAGTTTTTATGCCTTACTATACTATGACGTTTTTATATAATATGACGTTTTTATGACTTTTTATAAGTTACTATACTATGACTTTTTATGACTTTTTATGCTTTACTACACTCTGACGTTTTTATGACTTTAAATACCTTACTATACTATGACGTTCTTATGACTTTTTATGACTTACTATACTATGAATCTTTAAAACTTTTTATGCCTCTCTATACTATGACGTTTTTATGACTTTTTATGCCTTACTATACTATGACATTTTAATGACTTTTTATGCCATACTATACTATGCCTTTTTTGCCTTACTATACTATGACTTTTTATGACTTTTTATACCTTACTGTACTATGACTTTTTGTGCTTTACTATTCTCTGACGTTTTTATGACTTTAAATACCTTACTATACTATGACGTTCTTTTGACTTTTTATGCCTTACTATACTATGAATCTTTATAACCTTTTATGCCTTTCTATACTATGACTTTTTATGACTTTTTATGCCTTACTATACTATGACATTTTTATGACTTTTTATGCCATACTATACTATGCCTTTTTTGCCTTACTATACTATGACTTTTTATGACGTTTTATGCCTTACTATACTATGATGTTTTAATGACTTTATATGCCTTATTATAGTATGACTTTTTATGCCTTACAATACTATGACTTTTTTATGACTTTTTCTGCCTTACTATACTATGACGTTTTTATGACTTTTTATGCCTTACTATACTATGACTTTTTTCTGCCTTACTATTCTATGACTTTTTCTGCCTTGCTATACTATGACGTTTTTATGACTTTTTCTGCCTTACTATACTATGACTTTTTATGCCATACTGTAATATGACGTTTTTATGACTTTTTATGCGTTATTATACAATGACGTTTTTGACTTTTTATGCCTTACTATACTGTGACTTTTTTCTGCCTTACTATACTGTGACTTTTTTCTGCCTTACTATACTATGACGTTTTTATGCGTTTTTATGCCTGACTATACTATGACGTTTTTCTGCCTGACTATACTATGACGTTTTTCTGCCTTACTATACTATGACGTTTTTATGGCTTTAAATGCCTTACCATACTATGACATTTTTATGCCTTACTATACTATGACTTTTTATGACTTTTTATGCCTTACTATACTATGACTTTTTTCTGCCTTACTATACTATGACGTTTTTATGCGTTTTTATGCCGTACTATACTATGACTTTTTCTGCCTTACAATACTATGACGTTTTTATGACTTTTTATGCCTTACTATACTATGACATTTTTATGACTTTTTATGCCATACTATACTATGCCTTTTTTGCCTTACTATACTATGACTTTTTATGACTTTTTATGCCTTACTGTACTCTGACGTTTTTATGACTTTAAATGCCGTACTATACTATGACTTTTTATACCTTACTATACTCTGACTTTTTTTATGCGTTTTTATGCCTTACTATACTATGACTTTTTATGCCTTACTATACTATAACTTTTTTCTGCCTTACTATACTATGACGTTTTTATGCGTTTTTATGCCTTACTATACTATGACGTTTTTATGACTTTTTATGCCTTACTATACTATGACATTTTTATGACTTTTTATGCCATACTATACTATGCCTTTTTTGCCTTACTATACTATGACTTTTTATGACTTTTTATGCCTTACTGTACTCTGACGTTTTTATGACTTTAAATGCCGTACTATACTATGACTTTTTATACCTTACTATACTATGACTTTTTTTATGCGTTTTTATGCCTTACTATACTATGACTTTTTATGCCTTACTATACTATAACTTTTTTCTGCCTTACTATACTATGACGTTTTTATGCGTTTTTATGCCTTACTATACTATGACTTTTTCTGCCTTACTATACTATGACGTTTTTATGACTTTTTATGCCATACTATACTACGACTTTTTATGCATTACTATACTATGACTTTTTATGACTTTTTATGCCTTACTGTACTCTGACGTTTTTATGACTTTAAATGCCGTACTATACTATGGCTTTTTATACCTTACTATACTATGACTTTTTTATGCGTTTTTATGCCTTACTATACTATGACTTTTTCTGCCTTACTATACTATGACGTTTTTATGACTTTTTCTGCCTTACTATACTTTGACGTTTTTATGCGTTTTTATGCCTTACTATACTATGAGTTTTTACGCCTTACTATACTATGACTTTTTCTGCCTTACTATACAATGACGTTTTTATGACTTTTTCTGCCTTACTATACTATGACTTTTTATGCCATACTGTAATATGACGTTTTTATGACTTTTTATGCGTTATTATTAAATGACGTTTTTGACTTTTTATGCCTTACTATACTATGACTTTTTCTGCCTTACTATACTATGACATTTTTATGACTTTTTCTGCCTTACTATACTTTGACGTTTTTATGCGTTTTTATGCCTTACTATACTATGACTTTTTATGCCTTACTATACTATGACTTTTTTCTGCCTTACTATACTATGACGTTTTTATGCGTTTTTATGCCTTACTATACTATGACTTTTTCTGCCTTACTATACTATGACGTTTTTATGACTTTTTATGCCATACTATACTATGACTTTTTATGCCTTACTATACTATGACTTTTTATGACTTTTTATGCCTTACTGTACTCTGACGTTTTTATGACTTTAAATGCCGTACTATACTATGGCTTTTTATACGTTACTATACTATGACTTTTTTATGCGTTTTTATGCCTTACTATACTATGACTTTTTATGCCTTACTATACTATGACTTTTTCTGCCTTACTATACTATGACGTTTTTATGACTTTTTCTGCCTTACTATACTTTGACGTTTTTATGCGTTTTTAGGCCTTACTATACTATGAGTTTTTATGCCTTACTATACTATGACTTTTTCTGCCTTACTATACAATGACGTTTTTATGACTTTTTCTGCCTTACTATACTATGACTTTTTATGCCATACTGTAATATGACGTTTTTATGACTTTTTATGCATTATTATTAAATGACGTTTTTGACTTTTTATGCCTTACTATACTATGACTTTTTATGCCATACTGTAATATGACGTTTTTATGACTTTTTATGCGTTATTATACAATGACGTTTTTGACTTTTTATGCCTTACTATACTATGACTTTTTCTGCCTTACTATACTATGACGTTTTTATGCGTTTTTATGCCTGACTATACTATGACGTTTTTATGACTTTTTATGCCATACTATACTATGACTTTTTATGCCTTACTATACTATGACTTTTTTCTGCCTTACTATACTATGACGTTTTTATGTGTTTCTATGCCTTACTATACTATGACTTTTTCTGCCTTACTATACTATGACATTTTTATGACTTTTTATGCTATACTATACTATGACTTTTTATACCTTACTATACTATGACTTTTTTATGCGTTTTTATGCCTTACTATACTATGACTTTTTCTGCCTTACTATACTATGACGTTTTTATGACTTTTTATGCCTTACTGTACTCTGACGTTTTTATGACTTTAAATGCCTTACCATACTATGACGTTTTTATGCCTTACTATACTATGACTCTTTTCTGCCTTACTATACTATGACGTTTTTATGCGTTTTTCTGCCTTACTATACTATGACTTTTTCTGCCTTACTATACTATGACATTTTTATGACTTTTTATGCCATACTGTACTCTGACGTATTTATGACTTTAAATGCCATATTATACTATGACTTTTTATAACTTACTATACTATGACGTTTTTATTACTTTTTATGCCTTACTATACTATGACGTTTTAATGACATTTTTATGCCTTACTATACTATGAATATTTATGCCTTACTATACTATGACGTTTTCATGACTTTTTATGCGTTATTCTTAAATGACGTTTTTGACTTTTTATGCCTTACTATACTATGACGTTTTTATAACTTTTTCTGCCTTACTATACTATGACCTTTTTTATGACTTTTTATACCTTACTATACTATGACGTTTTTATGACTTTTTATGCCTTACTATACTATGACGTCTTAATGACGTTTTTATGCCTTACTATACTATGAATTTTTATGCCGTACTATACTATGACGTTTTTATGACTTTTTATGCCTTACTGTACTCTGACGTTTTTATGACTTCAAATGCCTTACCATACTATGACGTTTTTATGCGTTTTTATGCCTTACTATACTATGACTTTTTCTGCCTTACTATACTATGACATTTTTATGACTTTTTATGCCATACTATACTATGCCTTTTTTTGCCTTACTATACTATGACTTTTTATGACTTTTTATGCTTTACTACACTCTGACGTTTTTATGACTTTAAATACCTTACTATACTATGACGTTCTTATGACTTTTTATGACTTACTATACTATGAATCTTTAAAACTTTTTATGCCTATCTATACTATGACGTTTTTATGACTTTTTATGCCTTACTATACTATGACATTTTAATGACTTTTTATGCCATACTATACTATGCCTTTTTTGCCTTACTATACTATGACTTTTTATGACTTTTTATACCTTACTGTACTATGACCTTTTTTTTTTACTTTTTATGCCTTACTATACTATGACTTTTTATGCCATACTGTAATATGATGTTTTTATGACTTTTTATGCCTTACTATACTATGACTTTTTGTGCTTTACTATTCTCTGACGTTTTTATGACTTTAAATACCTTACTATACTATGACGTTCTTATGACTTTTTATGCCTTACTATACTATGAATCTTTATAACCTTTTATGCCTTTCTATACTATGACTTTTTATGACTTTTTATGCCTTACTATACTATGACATTTTTATGACTTTTTATGCCATACTATACTATGCGTTTTTATGCCTTACTATACTATGAGTTTTTATGCCTTACTATACTATGACTTTTTATGCCTTACTATACTATGACTTTTTTCTGCCTTACTATACTATGACGTTTTTATGCGTTTTTATGCCTTACTATACTATGACTTTTTCTGCCTTACTATACTATGACGTTTTTATGACTTTTTATGCCATACTATACTATGACTTTTTATGCTTTACTATACTATGACTTTTTATGACTTTTTATGCCTTACTGTACTCTGACGTTTTTATGACTTTAAATGCCGTACTATACTATGGCTTTTTATACCTTACTATACTATGACTTTTTTATGCGTTTTTATGCCTTACTATACTATGACTTTTTATGCCTTACTATACTATGACTTTTTCTGCCTTACTATACTATGACGTTTTTATGACTTTTTCTGCCTTACTATACTTTGACGTTTTTATGCGTTTTTATGCCTTACTATACTATGAGTTTTTATGCCTTATTATACTATGACTTTTTCTGCCTTACTATACAATGACGTTTTTATGACTTTTTCTGCCTTACTATACTATGACTTTTTATGCCATACTGTAATATGACGTTTTTATGACTTTTTATGCGTTATTATTAAATGACGTTTTTGACTTTATATGCCTTACTATACTATGACTTTTTATGCCATACTGTAATATGACGTTTTTATGACTTTTTATGCGTTATTATACAATGACGTTTTTGACTTTTTATGCCTTACTATACTATGACTTTTTCTGCCTTACTATACTATGACGTTTTTATGCGTTTTTATGCCTGACTATACTATGACGTTTTTATGACTTTTTATGACATACTATACTATGACTTTTTCTGCCTTACTATACTTTGACGTTTTTATGCGTTTTTATGCCTTACTATACTATGAGTTTTTATGCCTTACTATACTATGACTTTTTCTGCCTTACTATACAATGACGTTTTTATGACTTTTTCTGCCTTACTATACTATGACTTTTTATGCCATACTGTAATATGACGTTTTTATGACTTTTTATGCGTTATTATTAAATGACGTTTTTGACTTTTTATGCCTTACTATACTATGACTTTTTATGCCATACTGTAATATGACGTTTTTATGACTTTTTATGCGTTATTATACAATGACGTTTTTGACTTTTGATGCCTTACTATACTATGACTTTTTCTGCCTTACTATACTATGACGTTTTTATGCGTTTTTATGCCTGACTATACTATGACGTTTTTATGACTTTTTATGCCATACTATACTATGACTTTTTATGCCTTACTATACTATGACTTTTTATGACTTTTTATGCCTTACTATACTATGACTTTTTTCTGCCTTACTATACTATGACGTTTTTATGTGTTTCTATGCCTTACTATGCTATGACTTTTTCTGCCTTACTATACTATGACATTTTTATGACTTTTTATGCTATACTATACTATGACTTTTTATACCTTACTATACTATGACTTTTTTATGCGTTTTTATGCCTTACTATACTATGACTTTTTCTGCCTTACTATACTATGACGTTTTTATGACTTTTTATGCCTTACTGTACTCTGACGTTTTTATGACTTTAAATGCCTTACCATACTATGACGTTTTTATGCCTTACTA
Source organism: Seriola aureovittata (assembly GCF_021018895.1). Taxonomy (NCBI): domain Eukaryota; kingdom Metazoa; phylum Chordata; class Actinopteri; order Carangiformes; family Carangidae; genus Seriola; species Seriola aureovittata. The sequence continues at coordinate 10,004,851 of NC_079370.1, forward strand.
TACTATGACTCTTTTCTGCCTTACTATACTATGACGTTTTTATGCGTTTTTATGCCTTACTATACTATGACTTTTTCTGCCTTACTATACTATGACATTTTTATGACTTTTTATGCCATACTATACTATGCCTTTTTTTGCCTTACTATACTATGACTTTTTATGACTTTTTATGCCTTACTCTACTCTGACGTATTTATGACTTAAAATGCCATATTATACTATGACTTTTTATAACTTACTATACTATGACGTTTTTATGACTTTTTATGCCTTACTATACTATGACGTTTTAATGACATTTTTATGCCTTACTATACTATGAATATTTATGCCTTACTATACTATGACGTTTTCATGACTTTTTATGCGTTATTCTTAAATGACGTTTTTGACTTTTTATGCCTTACTATACTATGACGTTTTTATAACTTTTTCTGCCTTACTATACTATGACCTTTTTTATGACTTTTTATACCTTACTATACTATGACGTTTTTATGACTTTTTATGCCTTACTATACTATGACGTCTTAATGACGTTTTTATGCCTTACTATACTATAAATTTTTATGCCTTACTATACTATGACGTTTTTATGACTTTTTATGCCTTACTGTACTCTGACGTTTTTATGACTTTAAATGCCTTACCATACTATGACGTTTTTATGACTTTAAATGCCTTACCATACTATGACGTTTTTATGCGTTTTTATGCCTTACTATACTATGACTTTTTCTGCCTTACTATACAATGACGTTTTTATGACTTTTTCTGCCTTACTATACCATGACTTTTTATGCCATACTGTAATATGACGTTTTTATGACTTTTTATGCGTTATTATTAAATGACGTTTTTGACTTTTTATGCCTTACTATACTATGACGTTTTTATGACTTTTTATGCCTTACTATACTATGACGTCTTAATGACGTTTTTATGCCTTACTATACTATCAATTTTTATGCCTTACTATACTATGACGTTTTTATGACTTTTTATGCGTTATTATTAAATGACGTTTTTGACTTTTTATGCCTTACTATACTATGACTTTTTATGCCATACTGTAATATGACGTTTTTATGACTTTGTATGCCTTACTATACTATGACTTGTTATGCTTTACTATACTCTGACGTTTTTATGACTTTAAATACCTTACTATACTATGACGTTCTTATGACTTTTTATGCCTTACTATACTATGAATCTTTATAACTTTTTATGCCTTTCTATACTATGACGTTTTTATGACTTTTTATGCCTTACTGTACTATGACCTTTTTTTTTACTTTTTATGCCATACTATACTATGACTTTTTCTGCCTTACTATACTATGACGTTTTTATGACTTTTTATGCCATACTATACTATGACTTTTTATGCCATACTATACTATGCCTTTTTTGCCTTACTATACTATGACTTTTTATGACTTTTTATGCCTTACTGTACTCTGACATTTTTATGACTTTAAATGCCGTACTATATTATTACTTTTTATACCTTACTATACTATGACTTTTTTATGCGTTTTTATGCCTTACTATACTATGACTTTTTATGCCTTACTATACTATGACTTTTTTATGCGTTTTTATGCCTTACTATACTATGACTTTTTTATGCCTTACTATACTATGACTTTTTCTGCCTTACTATACTATGACATTTTTATGACTTTTTCTGCCTTACTATACTTTGACGTTTTTATGCGTTTTTATGCCTTACTATACTATGACTTTTTATGCCATACTGTAATATGACTTTTTTATGACTTTTTATGCGTTATTATTAAATGACGTTTTTGACTTTTTATGCCTTACTATACTATGACTTTTTATGCCATACTGTAATATGACGTTTTTATGTCTTTTTATGCCATACTGTAATATGATGTTTTTATGACTTTTTATGCGTTATTATACAATGACGTTTTTGACTTTTTATGCCTTACTATACTATGACTTTTTTTGCCTTACTATACTATGACGTTTTTATGCGTTTTTATGCCTGACTATACTATGACGTTTTTATGACTTTTTATGCCATACTATACTATGACTTTTTATGCCTTACTATACTATGACGTTTTTATGACTTTTTATGCCTTACTGTATTCTGACGTTTTTATGACTTTATATGCTTTACCATACTATGACGTTTTTCTGCCTTACTATACTATGACTTTTTATGCCATACTGTAATATGACGTTTTTATGACTTTTTATGCGTTATTATTAAATGACGTTTTTGACTTTTTATGCCTTACTATACTATGACTTTTTATGCCATACTGTAATATGACGTTTTTATGACTTTTTATGCCATACTGTAATATGACGTTTTTATGACTTTTTATGCGTTATTATACAATGATGTTTTTGACTTTTTATGCCTTACTATACTATGACTTTTTTCTGCCTTACTATACTATGACGTTTTTATGCGTTTTTATGCCTGACTATACTATGACGTTTTTATGACTTTTTATGCCATACTATACCACGACGTTTTTATGCCTTACTATACTATGACTTTTTATGCGTTATTATACAATGACGTTTTTGAATTTTTATGCCTTACTATACTATGACTTTTTCTGCCTTACTATACTTTGACGTTTTTATGCGTTTTTATGCCTTACTATACTATGACTTTTTATGCCTTACTATATTATGACGTTTTTATGACTTTTTATGCCTTACTGTACTCTGACGTTTTTATGACTTTAAATGCCTGACTATACTATGGATTTTTCTGCCTTACTATATTATGACGTTTTTATGACTTTTTATGCCTTACTGTACTCTGACGTTTTTATGACTTTAAATGCCTGACTATACTATGAATTTTTATGCCTTACTATACTATGACTTTTTATGCCATAATGAGGTTTTTATGCGTTTTTATGCCTAACTATACTATGACTTTTTCTGCCTTACTATACTATGACGTTTTTATGCGTTTTTATGCCTGACTATACTATGACGTTTTTATGACTTTTTATGCCATACTGTACTCTGACGTTTTTATGACTTTAAATGCCTTACCATACTATGACGTTTTTATGCCTTACTATACTATGACTTTTTTTGACTTTTTATGCCTTACTATACTATGACTTTTTTCTGCCTTACTATACTATGACGTTTTTATGCGTTTTTATGCCTGACTATACTATGACGTTTTTATGACTTTTTATGCCATACTATACTATGACTTTTTATGCCTTACTATACTATGACGTTTTTATGACTTTTTATGCCTTACTGTACTCTAACGTTTTTATGACTTTAAATGCCTTACCATACTATGACGTTTTTATGCCTTACTATACTATGACTTTTTTCTGCCTTACTATACTATGACGTTTTTATGCGTTTTTATGGCTTACTATACTATGACTTTTTCTGCCTTACTATACTATGACATTTTTATGACTTTTTATGCCATACTATACTATGCCTTTTTTGCCTTACTATCTTATGACTTTTTATGACTTTTTATGCCTTACTGTACTCTGACGTTTTTATGACTTTAAATGCCGTATTATACTATGACTTTTTATAACTTACTATACTATGACGTTTTTATGACTTTTTATGCCTTACTATACTATGACGTTTTAATGACGTTTTTATGCCTTACTATACTATGACTTTTTATGCCTTACTATACTATGACGTTTTTATGACTTTTTATGCCTTACTGTACTCTGACGTTTTTATGACTTTAAATGCCTTACCATACTATGACGTTTTTATGCCTTACTATACTATGACTTTTTATGACTTTTTATGCCTTACTATACTATGACTTTTTTCTGCCTTACTATACTATGACTTTTTTCTGCCTTACTATACTATGACGTTTTTATGCGTTTTTATGCCTTACTATACTATGACTTTTTCTTCCTTACTATACTATGACATTTTTATGACTTTTTATGCTATACTGTACTATGACTTTTTATACCTTACTTTACTATGACTTTTTTATGCGTTTTTCTGCCTTACTATACTGTGACTTTTTTATGCGTTATTATACAATGACGTTTTTGAATATTTATGCCTTACTATACTATGACTTTTTCTACCTTACTATACTTTGACGTTTTTATGCGTTTTTATGCCTTACTATACTATGACTTTTTATGCCATACTGTAATATGACGTTTTTATGACTTTTTATGCGTTATTATACAATGACGTTTTTGACTTTTTATGCCTTACTATACTATGACTTTTTTCTGCCTTACTATACTATGACGTTTTTATGCGTTTTTATGCCTGACTATACTATGACGTTTTTATGACTTTTTATGCCATACTATACTATGACTTTTTATGGCTTACTATACTATGACGTTTTTATGACTTTTTATGCCTTACTGTACTCTGACGTTTTTATGACTTTAAATGCCTTACCATGCTATGACGTTTTTATGCCTTACTATACTATGACTTTTTTCTGCCTTACTATACTATAACGTTTTTATGCATTTTTATGCCTTACTATACTATGACTTTTTCTGCCTTACTATACTATGACATTTTTATGACTTTTTATGCCATACTATACTATGCCTTTTTTGCCTTACTATACTATGACTTTTTATGACTTTTTATGCTTTACTGTACTCTGACGTTTTTATGACTTTAAATACCGTATTATACTATGACTTTTTATAACTTACTATACTATGACATTTTTATGACTTTTTATGCCTTACTATGCTATGACGTTTTAATGACGTTTTTATGCCTTACTATACTATGAATTTTTATGCCTTACTATACTATGACGTTTTTATGACTTTTTATGCGTTATTCTTAAATGACGTTTTTGACTTTTTATGCCTTACTATACTATGACTTTTTATGCCATACTGTAATATGACGTTTTTATGACTTTTTATGCCTTACTATACTATGACTTTTTATGCTTTACTATACTCTGACGTTTTTATGACTTTAAATACCTTACTATACTATGACGTTCTTATGACTTTTTATGCCTTACTATACTATGAATCTTTATAACTTTTTATGCCTTTCTATACTATGACGTTTTTATGACTTTTTATGCCTCACTATACTATGACATTTTTATGACTTTTTATGCCATACTATACTATGCCTTTTTTGCCTTACTATACTATAACTTTTTTTAACTTTTTATGCCTTACTATACTATGACTTTTTCTGCCTTACTATATTATGACGTTTTTATGACTTTTTATGCCTTACTGTACTCTGACGTTTTTATGACTTTAAATGCCTGACTATACTATGAATTTTTCTGCCTTACTATATTATGACGTTTTTATGACTTTTTATGCCTTACTGTACTCTGACGTTTTTATGACTTTAAATGCCTGACTATACTATGAATTTTTATGCCTTACTATGCTATGACGTTTTTATGACTTTTTATGCCTTATTGTACTCTGACGTTTTTATGACTTTTTATGCCTTACTATACTATGACTTTTTTCTGCCTTACTATACTATGAGGTTTTTATGCGTTTTTATGCCTTACTATACTATGACTTTTTCTGCCTTACTATACTATGACGTTTTTATGCGTTTTTATGCCTGACTATACTATGACGTTTTTATGACTTTTTATGCCATACTGTACTCTGACGTTTTTATGACTTTAAATGCCTTACCATACTATGACGTTTTTATGCCTTACTATACTATGACTTTTTTTGACTTTTTATGCCTTACTATACTATGACTTTTTTGTGCCTTACTATACTATGACATTTTTATGCGTTTTTATGCCTTACTATACTATGACTTTTTCTGCCTTACTATACTATGACATTTTTATGACTTTTTATGCCATACTATACTATGCCTTTTTTACCTTACTATACTATGACTTTTTATGACTTTTTATGCCTTACTGTACTCTGACGTTTTTATGACTTTAAATGCCGTACTATACTATGACTTTTTATACCTTACTATACTATGACTTTTTTATGCGTTTTTATGCCTTACTATACTATGACTTTTTATGCCTTACTATACTATGACTTTTTATGCCTTACTATACTATGACGTTTTTATGATTTTTATGCCTCACTGTACTATGACATTTTTATGACTTTTTATGACATTTTTATGCCTTACTATACTATGACTTTTTATGCCTTACTATACTATGACGTTTTTATGACTTTTTATGCGTTATTATACAATGACGTTTTTGACTTTTTATGCCTTACTTTATTATGACTTTTTATGCCTTATTGTTATATGACGTTTTTATGACTTTTTATGCCTTACTATATTATGACTTTTTATGTCTTAATATACTATGAAGTTTTTATGACTTTTTATGCCTTACCATACTATGACGTTATTATGACTTTAAATGCCTTACTATACTATGATTTTTTATGTCTTAATATACTATGAAGTTTTTATGACTTTTTATGCCTTACCATACTATGACGTTATTATGACTTTAAATGCCTTACTATACTATGATTTTTTATGTCTTAATATACTATGAAGTTTTTATGACTTTTTATGCCTTACAATACTATGACGTTGCTATGACTTTAAATGCCTTGCTATACTATGACTTTTTATGCCTTACTATACTATGACGTTTTTATGACTTTTTATGCCTTAGAATACTATGACTTTTTTGACTTTTTATGCCTTACTATACTATGACTTTTTATGCCTTACTATACTATGACGTTTTTATGACTTTTTATGCGTTATTATACAATGACGTTTTTGACTTTTTATGCCTTACTATACTATGACTTTTTATGTCTTAATATACTATGAAGTTTTTATGACTTTTTCTGCCTTACTATACTATGATTTTTTATGCCTTACTATATTATGACTTTTTATGCCTTACAATACTATGACTTTTTTATGACTTTTTCTGCCTTACAATACTATGACGTTTTTATGACTTTTTATGCCTTACTATACTATGACGTTTTTATGACTTTTTATGCCTTGCTATACTATGATGTTTATATGACTTTTAATGCCTTACTATACTTTAACTTTTTATGCCTTACAATACTATGACTTTTTTATGCCTTACTATACTATGACTTTCTCTGCCTTACTATACTATGACTTTTTATAACTTTTTATGCCTTTATATACTATGACGTTTTTATGACTTTTTATGCCTTACTATACTGTGACATTTTATGCCTTACTATACTATGATGTTTTAATGACTTTTTATGCCTTACAATACTATGACTTTTTATGCCTTACTATATTATGACTTTTTATGCCCTACAATACTATGACTTTTTTATGACTTTTTCTGCCTTACTATACTATGACTTTTTATGCCTTACTATACTAGGACGTTTTTATGACTTTTTCTGCCTCACTATACTATGACGTTTTTATGATTTTTATGCCTTACTATACTATGACTTTTTTATGCCTTACTATACTATGACTTTTTATGCCTTACTATACTCTAAAGTTTTTATGACTTTAAATGCCTTACTATACAATGACGTTCTTATGACTTTTTATGCCTTACTATACTATGACGTTTTTATGCCTTCCTATACATTGACTTTTTATGCCTTAATATACTATGAAGTTTTTATGATTTTTTATGCCATACTATACTATAACTTTTTATGAATTTTTATGCCTTACTATACTATGACTTTTTCTGCCTTACTATACTATTACTTTTTATGTCATTTTATGCCTTACAATACTATGACTTTTTATGCCTTACTATACTAGGACGTTTTTATGACTTTTTATGCCTTACAATACTATGACTTTTTTATGACTTTTTCTGCTTTAATATACTATGACTTTTTTTTGACTATTTATGCCTTACTATACTATGATGTTTTTATGCCTTACTATACTATGTTATTTTTTGATGTTTTTATGCCTTACTATACTATGTTATTTTTTAATGTTTTTATGCCTTACTATACTACTTTGACATTTTTTAACGTTTTCATGTCTTACTATACTATGACGTTTTTATCACATTTTATTCCTTACTATACTATCACTTTTTTATGACATTTTATGACTCACTATACTATGTCGTTTTCATGGCTTAGTATTATATGATGTTTAAATTATATTTTATCCCTCACTATACTTTGACGTTATTATACCTTACTATACTGTGACGTTTTTATGACAATTTATGCCTTACTATGCTATGACGTTTTTATGACATTTCATGCCTTACTATACTATGACTTCTTTTCTCCTTACTATGTTATGTTTTTATGACATTTTCTGCTTTACTATACTATTACTTTTTTATGCCATACTGTAATGTGACGTTTTCATGACATTTTGTGCCTCAAAATACTTGACGTTTTTTTGCTTCACCATACTGTGACTGTTAGCCACACTATAAAATGTCTTTTTTATGACTTAATATACTATGTCATTTTTATGCCTTACCATACTATGACTTTTCTATGCCTCAATATACTATGACATATTATGTTTATATTCCATTGGTATACCATAGCCTTTTTTCATGCTTTACTTAACCATGTTTTTTTTATGCTCTCCTATGCTATGCCTTTTTTATGCCTCACTCTCGTGTTTTTTACAATTAGGTATCAAATTCTGTTTGGACCCCAGAGCAGATTCAGACACAGACACGACAGGCTGGATATACTAAAAGTTCTTTATTGGTATAAGCCAAACTGAGGTAGTGCATAGGGTGAATTTTAGTGAGCAGTGTAGTGGGGAAAGGGATCCAGGTGGAGACTGGTGGCACCCAGGGGTGGGAAGCCGGAACAAGCAGGTGAGTATCCGGCGTAGTGACGTCAGGTGAGTACAGTGGCAGGTAATGGTTGAGGATCTTGAGCAGGAACAGGCACAGCACTGGTTCTGGCAGAAATGAGGAGAGACTCTGGTGAGTATTTTCCAACCAAAAAAAACAACATGAGATCAATTAGGGTTTCTTTCACTACATCAAATGTTGGCTTGGAGAGTTACCACATTGAGAGCTTAACAATCTGTCGATGAATGAGTGAAGAGCCAGAGTTCTTATATAGGCCTTCATGAGTGATGAGTAACAGGTTTACCAGGTAGTCAATGCTGCGCCAGACCCCTGCTGAGGAGCACATACACACGAACACAAAGAGGAGGAGACACAGGGAAAGATGGACAGGGAAAACAAACACAAGAAACAATGGAGAAATCTAGCAATCACAGATGGGCTGTAGTAAGGCATAAAAACATCAAAAAAAACATTATATTATATTAAGGCAAAATCGTCATAGTATAGTAAGGCATAAAATGTCATAAAAACGTCATAGTATAGGAAGGCATAGAAATGTCATAGGATAATAAGGCATAAAATGTCATAAAAAGGTGATACAGTATTATGGTCAGTCATAAATTATCATAAAAACATCATAGTATAGTAAGGCATAAAAACATTTTTAAAAAAAAACCATCACAGTATAGTTAGGCATAAAATGTCATAAAAATGTCATAGTATAGTAAGGCATAAATTATCATAAAAACATCATAGCATAGTAAGGCACAAAAATGTCATAATATAGTAATTCATAAAATGTCATAAAAACTTCATAGTATAGTAAGGCATAAAAAAGTCATATCATGGTAAGGCAAAAAATGTTATGAAAACGTTATAGTATAGTAAGGCATAAAAAAAATCATAGTATAGTAATTCATAAAATGTCGTAAAAACGTCATAGTATAGTAAGGCATAAAATCGTCATATCATAGTAAGGCATAAAATGTCATAACAACGTCATAGCATAATAAGGCATGAAAACGTCAAAAAACATCATAGTATACTAAGGCATAAAATGTCATAAAAACGTCATAGTATAGTAAGGCATAAAAAGTAAAAAAAAAAAACGTCATAGTATGGTAAGGCATAAAAAGTCATAAAAAAAGTCATAGTATAGTAAGGCATAAATAGTCATAAAAACGTCAGTAAGGCATAAAAACGTCATACAATAGTAAGGCATTTAAAGTCATAAAAACGTCATAGTATATTAAGGCATAAAAAGTCATAAAAACGTCATAGTATAGTAAGGCATAAAAAGTCATTAAAAAGTCATAGTATAGTAAGGCATAAAAAGTCATAGTATAGTAAGGCATAAAATGTCATAAACCATCGTACTATATTAAGGTATAAAAAGGTAAAAAAAACTTCATAATATAATAAGGCATAAAATGTGATAAAAACGTCATAGTATAGTAGGGCATAAAAACGTCATAGTGTAGTAAGGCATAAAATGTCATAAAACCTTCATAGTATAGTAAGGCATGAAAATATCCAAAAACTTCATAGTATATAAGACATGAAAACGTCAAAAAACGTCATAGTGTAGTAAGGCATGAAAACCTCAAAGAGTGTCATAGTATAGTAAAGCATAAAATGTCATAAAAATATCATAGCATAATAGGGCATAAAAACGTCAAAAAATGTCATAGTATAGTAAGGTATAAAATGTCATAAAAACGTCATAGTATATGAAGGCCTAGAAATGTCATAGGATGATAAGGCATAAAATGTCATAATGTCATAAAAACATCATAGTATAAAATGGCATAAAAATGTCATAAAAAGATGTTATTATGGTAGGGCATAAAATATTATAAAAACATCATAGTATAGTAAAGCATAAGAACATAAAAAAAAAACATCATAGTATAGTAAGGCATGAAAAAGTCACAGTTTAGTAAGTCATAAAATGTAAAAAAAAATAAACGTCATAATATATTAAGGCACAAAATGTCAAAAAACTTAGTTCAGTATAGTAAGGCATAAAATGTCATAAAAACTTCATATTATAGTTAGGCATAAAATGTCATAAGCCGTCGTACTATATTAAGGTATAAAAAGGTCAGAAAACTTCATATTATATAAAGGCATAAAATGTCATAAAAACATCATACTATATTAAGGCATAAAAAGGTAAAAAAAACTTCATAGTATAGTAAATCATAAAAACATGAAAAAACATCATGTATAGTAAGGCATAAAAACGTCATTGTATAGTAAGGCATAAATTATCATAAAAATATCATAGTATAGTAAGGCATAAAATGTGATAAAAACGTTTTATGACATTTCATGCCTTACTATAGTATGATGTTTTTATGATAATTCATGACTTACTATATTATGACTTATGACATTTATATGTAATGTATTTCCCTATGTCAAGAGTTATGTTACCATATGTGTCGCCCATAATAGGATATATTATTATGACATATAATCATCTTATGGATATATGAAGATATAAGTTCATAACATACGTAGAATACTCATAGTAAAATGCAACTTTATCAAAACAACATGCTCATTAAAATTATCTATATGTTTGTATATGATTGTCTTAATAATTTCTTTTAATTTTAACATGCTTGTCTATTTTTTATATTTACATATATAACATTAACATATACAGACAGTCTTTTGGATAGACACATATTTACTTAACATATGTCTATAATTCGAACAGACATACAAATATACATATTTCTATCTGCTAGACATATATGTCAATATATGATATTGTTCGAATTTCTAACAGGTTTCATATGTAATTTCTATATAGAGGCTAGACTATAAATACATTTATGATTTTACTTCATATGTATATATATTTCATATAGGCTATGGAAATTCAACATATGCACATCTGTAACATTTGCATATTTGCATTCCTTACTGTAAATTCTTATGTTATATGTTAATAAACCATTTGGTTGAAGGCATTAAAAAGCCAATCTGTCATTTTGGAGCGGTGGCAAGGTTGTTGCGTCCTTATCAATGTTGAGACCAAATCTACGCCCTTGGATTTACTGTGACATATTTATTGACTTGGAAATAGCCAAAGAATAAAGAGCTCATAAAGCTCAGGAATAAAAATCTGCAGAAATGTAGCAGGACTCCATGTCCGGGGAATACATTTCATATCAGTTTCTTTATTGAACTTGAGTTTCAAAATCCAGATTTGTTAAAAAGAAAATAGTGGGACATGCTTGATTTTGTTTTGACTGCATGTAAAGACAAGGTGTTGGAATTTTTTATTTTTGACTGAGGTCAGTTTTAGAACAACACCTCTGAATCTGGTAGAAATCCAATCTTTTGAATCTGAGGTGTTATGAATTGATTTAACATAACAGGAATTAAGAAAAAAAAAGGAAAAATTAAGCATTTTCTGCTTCACATAATTTTCTGCTATCACTGCTTTTTTCTAATAAATTAGTCTTAGGTCCATTACCCAAATTCTTATTTACATTAAAAAAAACACAGGAACAATGTTTATAATTTAGGATCACAAGTAGACACATTGCCACTTCTGTAGTTGAAGGACCTGGAAGGCCATGATCTCTTATCAGGCAACATTGACTCCATCACTCCTAGTACAGTGTAACATCAAGGGCCGACTACTTATGTACACTTTGAATGCACTGACAAAAGCACATTGTTCCTGAGTGGACACATTTTATGACACACATATATGTTAGTGACACATCCCTGACTGATGTTTCACCACCCTTACTGAGCATTCACATGTCAGAAGTTAAAGACACATGTGACATATGTGACATACCTCATTGTTCCAGCTGATTTGATGGTTATGCCACAGTATTCTGAAACAGGAAGGTCTCAATCTGGATATAGCTTTATAAAAAGAAAAGATGCATAAATTAAAAAGCATTAATAAACACATACATACAGTATATGAAATATCTCCATCTTTTTTCAATTTAAAATTCAGCCAGTGAAGCCAGCAAGCTGTTTGTGAAGGTGTGTCAAGGAGGCTAAGTGTCTCCTGGACGTCTTTGATCCTCCTTCTCAAGGAATGCTACAACTCTCTGCTGCTTCTCAAACACAAGAGACCACTTACTGAAGAGCTCATAAAACTGATGCACAGCACTCCACCACCACCACCACCACCATGACTCAGACCTCTGCTACACATATTTATATGCATAACATAATATACATTTATATTCACAAGTCTACTGAGATACACTTGGTTGCTTGGAATGTTGATGATCTACAAATTTAAGCTTCTTCAGATAATTTAAATCTTATTTTACTTTTGTGCTGAGACTTATGTCCTCATCTTGCACCCTGAAGTTATTTGAGGGTTAAACATCTGTTGCTTAATTAATGCATAACTGGTTCAAGGAATCCCTAGCAAACACTGATAAAATGCTTCTATAAGAATGCAGAAAAGGGAGGAAGCACTCCTTAAAATTGAATCAGTGATATTGTATTGTTTTTAGCTCTTCTAGGGTAATATTATGAAATTACCAAATCACTACAAGTGGAAAAAAGCTTCTCAGACCTGTGGTCAGCCTCTTCAAAACAGTACAATGCTGGCTAAATACATTTCATGTTCTGTGTGTGTTTGAGTCACATTCATAATTTGATTGTGAATTACATATTAAGTCATTACATTACTTTATGAATGCAACAAATTACGCATTGATTTGTGTGTTAGTTCACTTTGATAATTTTTCTTATTATCAATTGTGTAGATTACTTCTATCTGGCAATTTCTGGATTTGATTTGGAAATGGGAAATTATCTGAAAATTAAGTTGAAGTATATTATTGATGAGGCCTAGCACAATAGGATCTTCAACAAAAGTATTTAAAAAAAATTCTTTACTTCATTGGCTTTCTGCTGATTGATAAAAGATTAATGTTATCTTACCATAATTCATTTTGTTGAAATTGCACTATAACGGTATGACTTAGAAAGATGACATCTGTCGAGCTGTCATTGTCATGGCTGGTCATTTTTCTTCTTTTGATTTCATTTTATTATTTCTGTCAGAAATGTATAAGATGATTGATTTTTCTTTAAATACAGGTGGCCACCATTTGTCTGATCAAAGGACATGTCTACAAAGAGCCTAACAAAGTCCATCAATCTGAGTCTAGGTACAGTAACTCCTGAATGAACATACATGCCTACAGGCATTTTTGTGTATGTACACAGTGGCGTCGTAAAAACACTGTTCGTGCTTTTCATTACTGAATGGGGGGAGTCAGCCCTGCACTGTGGGTGTGCAACAATAAAAGAGCAGGAATACCCGTGACTCTGTGTTTTTGATTTCAGAGAGGACTCTGAGACAACATTACATAAGTCATTGTTCACTATGGACAAAAGGATGCTCGGGGCTGCTGTGATGTTTGTTTTGTCAGGTAGGGTTAAATTCAGATAATGTTTCTATAGAAAAATGCATGTTTGGCAGTTTAAAAGTGGATTTAATGAGCTACAGCACATCAAATATGTCACATACTAAATCCTGTTCATCATTTTGCTAAACATTAATGCCATACTGGACTCAAAGCACTTTCTCCAGTATTACAATGCTCCTCTTTATCTCTTCTTTAGGTTACTTGGATATGTGTGTGAGTGAGGGTATCTTACCCCCAGGACCCCTGAGTGGAGCTGTGGCAGGCAAAGTGAAGTTCACCACCACCCTCCTACCTCCTGATAATCCATATCTCTCTGTCAGCTGGAACTTTAAAGGGGGGAACATCATCACTTCCACCAGCATCAACATCACTGAGCCCGAATATGACAACAGGATCTCATTAGACCGAGCCACAGGAGCCCTGGAGCTCAGAAACCTGGTGCTGGAAGACAGCGGGGAGTACACTGTCACCATCACACCAGACAGAGGGCAGCAGAAACAGGGGAAGACCACTCTGAATGTGTATGGTGGGTGCTATGTGATAGTGATGCTACAATAAAAAGTGTAACAATTCAAAGCACATTATAGATCATATAAGTTCTTGGCAGAAAAAATTAAGTTGTTAAATATTATTATTATTAAATATTAAAACAATTTCATGAATATAAAACAAAATGTATAAATTTCTTCTACAAATGTCAGACATATAAACATAGATATCAACATAATGCTAGTTTTTATGATCACATCTGTAATTGTAACAGATGGAATAAATGTGAAGATGGTGCTATGACAACTGATTATCACTTGAAGTTACCATCACAGCAAAATCTACATAATTTGACATGGGAATGTTTTCTTTGCAGCCAATTTAAAAATCTAAATTTATTAGAACCAAAATAAATTTGCAACATTTTTGCATCAATTTTCATTGGATGGATGCTGTTTGTTTTCTGCCAGCACTGATAACAGGAGCCACCATCCGCAGCCCCACAGACATCCTGATAGAGGATGAAAGCAATGCCAACCTCACCTGTGAGGCCTCCGGCTCCATCAGCACCAGAATCTGGATAAAGGACGGCCAGCCTCTCCATCCCAGCAGCCGACTCAACTTCTCCTCAGACAACAGGACAGTGTCCATACAACCTGTTCACTTCTCCAACCACGGCACCTACCAGTGTCGAATCAGCAACCCAGTCAGCACCATGACTGTGGCCCATAATCTAACTGTCAACTGTGAGTACTGTTCAGAGCAGGCCCAGCTAAAAAACAAAAAACAAAAAACACAGAACTCTTTAAAAGGAAAGTTATATGTACAGTATTTGCTGCTTTTAAAGACATTTAGATACAGGTCTGAACTCTGAACCCTAATACTGAACATTTCTTTTCTCTGTGCAGTTGGACCATATAACATATCAATTATTGGACCGTCAGCAGCTCCACCTGGCCAGAGGGTGACACTGCAGTGCACAGCAGACTCTGTCCCACCAGCAAACTTCAGCTGGATGTTCAACGGCAACGACACTCATGCTAATAACTCCATGTATATTATAGAGAGATTGGAGGCAGAAAACACAGGGAATTACACCTGTACTGCCAGAAATATGGTGACCATGCTTGAAAACTCCACAGTTTTAAATCTAAGAGGTAAGAAACTGATGCATGAATTTATTTTTCTTAAATGTCATGGTAAGTTTGTCAGTCATGCATGCATCTTAAAGCCAAGTGACCTTTCAAGTCATGGTAATGTTTGTCCTCTTTACTCTGTGAAGCATCCTGCACTGCTCCCTGCTGGTCGTTTTCAGCGCTGGTGGTCAGTGCACTAACTCTGAGAGGGTTAATGTAAGAGGAAGTGGCAGGTGGGATACCACCAGTGCAAAAGTAATCATTTTGATATATACTGTATATATTACTGTTCATATCTGAATTATCTAATACATATTTCTTCTTTGTAGTTGTCACATTAATTAACATTCGTTTATATTTTTTTTCAGATTCTTCCCTCTCTGGTGTGGTTTGCTTATAATCAAGGACCCTGATGTAAACCAACTAGAATGTATTACACATGAAATATTATTGTGAACCAAGAGACTTTGATCAAGCAGATTGTCATCCCTGGGACAAAGCTGAGAGTCTTATATTGGAAAAACAATTATCTAACTTGTCAATTAAATACATTTGTGGAAATCTACATGGAAATAAACCTAATATAAGGATAAATTGTCATCATAAGCATGTTTATTGCTTTGTTGTTGTT
Organism: Seriola aureovittata; assembly: GCF_021018895.1. Lineage (NCBI taxonomy): Eukaryota > Metazoa > Chordata > Actinopteri > Carangiformes > Carangidae > Seriola > Seriola aureovittata. The sequence goes on from NC_079370.1 coordinate 10,021,339, forward strand.
ATCAGCACCAGCTGGATTTATATCTTACATTCTTTGTGTATTATATTCCAAATATGTGGATCTAAGATTGCAAATAAAAACTTTTGTATGTGCACAACAAATTCAACAAATATATATACAGCAGTGATGACGGCATTAGAAGAAAGATCATCAGTTATCAGGAAAACTCATTTATGTTGTCTGCATTCCTGCTCAATGATAAAACTGAAGACCTTGTGGATCATTGTGTAGGTTTTTGGAAGGATTGCAACAGTGGGGCCAGTCCTATAATAGCAAATGTTGCTTACTGACTGACTGACTGACTGACTGATCATAATTTCACCACTGGTCAGCCGAGTGCCACATGACTGAGTTGGACTTTGTAGTCTTAATGGTCTGTGTTTAAGCCAGTACTTCATATTTGTTCTGTTGTCCGACAGCAGAATCATAAAAACATGTAAATGAGAACAGCTTCACTGGAAATTCGGCTGTACTCAAATACTGTATACATGAGCACAGAGAGTAAGAGCAAACAGATAAAGGGCTGAAAGCAGCTGACACTAGGCAGAATGCAAATAGCCTACAGCGCGATCCAAGCATGTACTAGGTTTTGACCTAGCCTTGTTTGCATATGTCTGTCAGTCTTTGTCGATGACAAGGCAGTGAAATATATTAGGTAACACTATATGACTTTTTTTCCAGGAAGCTGTTGTGTAAACACTTAAACTTTCCCGTCCGGGTGACTAAACGTTCAACAGTGCTGCTTCACACAGTTTCACAGTTGCAAACATTAGGAGCCTAACCCTGACTCACAACCTCTGAGTATCAGCACTGAGTTTCCATAGACCACACCTCTCCTGCTTTCTCTGTTTCCCACAATAAGATTAAGTAAGAAATTCTTGAAGTTGTGTGATATAAGTGTGTCAGTGGCAACCATAAGAATTTGTGTAAAATGCACACATGATGATATACAGGAATGGTGGTGCAATGCCATTTATAATTTTTTCTAGCACATCAAACTGTATAAAGGCTTATATGCATTTTGTGTAGTAGAAAATGATGTTTAAATAGATAAATACAATAAGCTGCCCAGTAACATATGGCAAGAAATTATCTTGCTGAAGAAATGACTGTGTGCATCTACAAGATGCAACAAATTTGAGTCTACTTTGCACCAAATAGCATTCTTGTTTACAGAATAAAATCAATTTAAATTAAGTATTGTAAGAACATTTACTGACAAAATCTGATCTGAATGTTTCCTTGAGCTAAAGAAATATGACTGAAAGTGAAACTTATACAATCAGCATAATAACAGATTTCTGTTACATAAATGCAAACTCTTTTTTCAGTGTTCTTGAAGAATTACTTGATGAAGACAAAGAACTGTATTTGCTGCATTTCTGATAATGAAAATATTTTACATGTATTTTCCTGTCTTGCCCTCTAGACCAGTAATTTAGATGCAGACAACAAGCTGAGATCGACCAACTGAAACAGGCAAAGCTTTGCATCCCTGACCCGATTAGCCTGTTGAACACCTGGGACTAATTTAGCCAGTGACTCTGATTGGTGGAGATAATTATACATCACTTTTCTGAGATCCAGTTTCCCTCAGGAGGTTTGACATGTGGTCACTGGTGCAAGGCCTTAAATTAATGCACAGTTCTGCTGTACGCTCTTTTGTTTCTTAAACACTGGTATCATCCAGAATCTTAACTAACACTGTCAGCTGAGGTGAGCTGTACTTTTGACTGACAGACTATACATGATGGTAAAAATCTGTAAAAGTGTTACAACAGCTTCGTACTTAGAGCTTCATTTTCATTAAGATGAACAAAATCTTGGCATTATTACACATCTGACATATATCTGCACACCTGTGTCAAATTCATTCTATCCATTGAGTATAAAGTCATCATTCAATAACTTTTGAACCATTATGAACTTGTCTGATTCAGCTGCTGTCTACTACTGGCTCTTAGTGGCCTGAATGTGAATGTAGCTCTACATGAAGCTGGATACTATAGACAAGGGGCAAACTACAATGACACAGGGAACTACAGCCGTCTTGGCCTTCAATTATCTGAGGAATTAACATGCTGCAGTCAAACTCATTATCATAATAAAAGGTAACTGTTCAATCTTATCTTATCAGTCACAATGGAAAGTAAAAATCAATAACCCTGGAGCTGAGGGTAATATATTAATGTCCACATTAAAATTCAATATAGATGAATGAAGCCAAACAGCATCATGTGACGATGAAACCATGAAGGTCCACACTTCTTATTCATTGTCAGTTGAAATCTTGTAATAAATTAGGATTATTTTCAAAAGAACTAAAAAAAAGTCACTGGGACAAATAAAATGAGAGTATTTTACCCAATTAGAGGTGGATTATGTAACACTACTGTATGTACAAGTATGGAATATTTTAATCCTCCTCTTCCACTGAGTGAGGGGCTGCTGCGGGAGAGGCCGCTGCTGTCATGTTCATTGCAGCGGTGGGTGTTTCACCTCCATCTCATCATGATTTACACTAAGTGAGTTTGATATCACAACATGACATGGAATACTGAACAACAAATATGTAGCTAGCTGAAAGCTTTTATACTTTTATATCCCACACCTATCTTAATTTGAACTCCTGAAGAGGTGCTATCTCCAGCAGTGAGTATCCACTTGTAATTTAACATTACCTCCGCCACTTCCACCTTTCTTTTTATAAAGGGGAACAAAATCATGGGTGTTATCACACATCTAACATATAGTGGAACATAATTTTAAGAACTGTGCATGTGCCACATTTACAGCATGTAAAACCGCATATCTCAAGCATTACACGTAGAAGCAGATTATCAGATTAAACACTATTTATCTTCGCGAGGCTCGTTTGGACTAATTTGCAGCATTTTTCTAATTTCATCTCAAGGAAATCTGTGCACTACAGGAATGGAGTAAATCATGTTTGTGTGTTTGTAATTTGCGATCACACACAAATATGGAGCTGAAATAAAACAAAACGTACTCTTTGTGTCTTGGTTGGATGGTGCAAGGGGGGAAAGTAACAACACATGTCATACTTCTATACAATTTAAATCATTACTTTTATTTACACTTTTAGATGCAGTACTTTTACTTGTTATGCACCACATCCCGTCGCGGTATTACTGCTATGATATTAAACCGAGAATTTAATCCAAAATAATCAGGGAAGTCACAAGTTTCATCATCACGTTTTTATGTAGAAGACATTACCACACTTTGACCACTTGAGGTCAGTGTTTCACTGGTGGATGCTGCGTGTTACACCGACCATCTGAAATCATGCCGGCTGCTGAACGTTGAATTGGAAATCAGGCTTGAACTGTCAAGAGAGAAGCGAACGGCTTGTAATAGTTTTGACATAGTTTTATTCCTGGTTACAGCGCTGAAAGATGGAAAATAACTGTCTCCTGTCGCGGTCGTGCATCTGCCTCTTTCCTGCTTAAGTGGACAGTTTAATTAATGTATTTGGTTACACAGATGTGTAGCTACACACTTCTATGAGATGTTGATGGGTTTGGATGTTCAGGTACGTAGATGATGGCACTTCACAGCACTGGTTTTATCTGTAGTGTCTCAGTCATTCCTGTTTTTGCAGCGTTGTTGCAGCATATATCACGAGTTGCTGATGACCAGTTCAGACTATGTTCCTGTTTAGAAATGTATTTTTTTCTTCACTGGGTTTGCCTCACATCGTCATAAATCTTGAAACATTTTCTCCGTTTTCGAACAGCAGAACCAGAAACTGTCAACTCTGTAACTCTGCAAGTTTCCTGCATGTTGATGAGAAAGCTGATAAACAAAAATGGTGGTAGTTTCTAAAGCTGGCACTTGAGGCTAGTTGCTATTTTAACTTAGTCTCACTCACTTTATAACAGTAACGTACCAGAGCAACTTCCTAAATTGAAGACTGTTGTATTGTATTGTGAGCTACTTTTCTTATTTTCTCCAGCACTTTGTAGTTGTGAACAATGCAAACTTGCGGCAAATCCCCTTTTCTGCCACTGAAGTTGATTTACATCACATTACTCCCAGGTAAGATGAAGTGTTTTAAACATTTCCAATTTTTTTGAATGCCTGATTACAGTGCAGATTTATATTTATATTTAGGCAATTTGTGTAGAATAATTATAGCTGGCTAAGATTGATTTTAAATCATTTAGGATCACTGTTCTTTTAACCTCAGTTGTAAAAAATCAGCTTTAACACAATTTACCAACACAGTCTAGAGACTAAGATACAAACAGTGCAACCAGAGTTCAACAAGACTGCACATCATATCAACTTATGTTTTTCAGTTCTGGAGGCACAAGGAGTCAATGTCTGGCCTGAAGTGACTGGATACCTCGGGCATGATGTCACCCTGCCATGCCAATTGATCGCAGCAAAAGAAAATGCCAATATTACACAGGTTCAGTGGGATCTCCTGCAACCAGAAGGAAAATCTATCACTATTATTGTTTTTAGTCGCCAGCTTGGGGTGAGCATTCTTGAATCTTCTCTGAAGGAGAGACTGGAGATTACTGAACAATTGCTGCTAATTAAAAACGTTGAAATGAGAGATGCAGGGTCATACAAGTGCACCATTGCAACCTTCCCTCTTGGTTCATTTGAAGGAAAAACCAACCTTGTTGTTCGAGGTGAGTATGTGAAGCATTTTTACAACAAAATGTAGCTGCAAATAATATAAATTTATACATGAGGCCTAGGCCAACCAGAACCAAAAACTCAGGTTTAATCCAATTTAATCCAAACTGAGATCAATATCTAAAACTCTGCATGATTAGAAATCCCTTGTTGCCATCATGAGAAATATGTGAAGCACTTTGTGATTAACAAATTGAAGAGCTTTTTTATATTCAGTTAGATTTAGTTTAATCCCATTCTCCATTACTGGTCAGTGGAGAATAACACTGATGTGATGCTCTCTGTAAATAAGTAGGACTATTATAGATGCACTTAAACCATTCTTGTGCTGCATTATTGTATGATTCTCAACTGGACCAATTATGCTGCTATGATAAATCAACTCTATTGTACCAATGAATACACTATACGTCTGTTACTGGTCTCAAATAACTGGGGTCATATAAACGCCATGAACTTTCACATGATAGACACAGCCATGTTTCTTTTCCCAGAACAGATGCCGTTATCACCAGGGTTGGTTTCTGCTATAGTGATTGCTGTCATGCTGCTGGTTGGGATTTTTGCAACCATCGCATACTTGATTTTCATCAGAAGGTGTGTCTCTGATGTGTATTTTGTGTAGGAGTACACAGTACAAGCTGTAGAAAAGAAACCTCTTCCCATAAATGAGACTCTTATGTCGTAAGATGTTAGTAATATATCAGCATTAATCATCCTTTAACACATATTTTTAACAAATAATTATTTCATGTTGATGGTTATATTTGACAGTATCACTGGACTATGAGGATGATTATCTTTTTTGTATCTTATTTTGGTATTTGCTGATAGAAAAATGCCAAATTATTCTCTGGTTGCAGCTTCTCAAATTACAATAGAAACTTTGCTGCTAGTCTTTGTTTTACACCATTGTAAACTGAATATTTTTGGATATGGACTTGTGATTGAACAAAACATGACATAAGAAAATGTATTTTCTTTTTCTTTTGAATATTTCATAGCCTAAACAATAATTCAATTAATTGAAAAAAAAATCAGCAGATTAATCAATAATTAGAATAATCATTAGTTGCAGCCCTACTTTCTCAGATTTGAAAAGTAATTCCATGCAAGAAAAAACTAATTGCAGCACTTTTGATTCTTTTACTCAGGCATGATTCTTCAGTCAGACACCGTGTCTTCATTGGTGAGAACAAAATTACAAATTCTTCACTCTTACATCTACGTACATTTAATCATTTAGCAGAAGCTTGTATCCTAAGTGACTTACAAGTCTGTTTCTAATGGTTAATTTATCTTTTATGTTATATTTTATATAATTTGTTGTTGTTTTCAGTTTCCTTGAATAAAGCCTGTCCGTCTGTCTCAGATACAGGTGGAACGGCGACAGTTCCACCTGAGGTGGCCAGGCCATCTGTTATTGTGAGAGACCAGGTGAGCTCAGAGCTGGTTGGAAGCTAATATGTTTAAGTTTGATAAAGTTTGTTTATTCTGTGGTTGTGATAAGAAGAAGAGATGATTGTTGTTTTAGGAAGGCAACATGATGTTACAAATGACCAAATGGGTCTCCATGTTAACATTTTCTCTCTCTCCTACTCATAGGATGTGGTCTACTCTGACGTCAAGTTCAAACCATTCGATGCGACACCCTCATCCAATAATCAACACACAGACACCACGTATGCCGATGTCACATATGCCAAGGTTGTTCTGGGTCAGCAGCCCAAATGAGGATGGAAAAAAATGTTTTTTTAAGGTTTTAAAGCTGCTGTGTGCAAGTTGCATTTAACATAATATTGGTATCATTTAGTGAAATCAGCATATCCATACATGTATCAATAGATCACCTGCACCTTCTTTTGATGCTCTCACATATGTTTTTTTAAATGGGCATATGCCAAACCAAGGGATGACATGTGTTTCCTCTATAGTATGATAACAGGAGGTATAAAAGTCATGTAACAAATTTATCTGACTTATCAGAGCTTTCATCAGCAGTGCAGTCCTTAAATAATGAAACTAAGAGTCTATAGCCATGCTAGTGGCTCTTAAGATGTGATGTTTAGCAGGTCTGATGTTTACCATTTTCACTGTGTTGGTTTAGCATGTTAAAATGCATAAATTTGAAAGTATTTGATCATAAACTAAAGTGACTGTTTGAACTGATGAGGTTGCAAGATGAAATGTCAGGAAAGTCATTAATGGGGGAAAAACACTTGCGCTGTCATCACAGCTGGACCATCTTCACCGTGAGAGACACAAAAAAATGTGATGAAGACACACAGATTAGTGCTGTTCTATTTCGACAGAGTAAAGCTCATCCCACAGAGTTCTTGTTCCTCCTCTGGTAACCATTAAAGGACAGAGATAGAAAGACAAGGAAGTGGGAAGTTGCGTGAATGGAGAACTAAGTCAGAAATGCAAAAACCAGTATGGCATGTCAGTGTTTGCAAGAAAGTGTTTAGTTTCTTCTGTAAAATTAACTTTCTGGATTCCTATTTTACTGTGTTTTTTTAACTAATTGGACAATCATGATGTTTAGATACCATTGTCCGTCTCTCTGCAGCTCAGTTACTATCCAGCATTTTCATATGAGCCTTTTTAGGGTTAAAGGGTTTTAGTCAAAGAGGATGACTAGAGTGGTTGTACTCTTTCAAATTTTTGTTCTGTCCTATTTCTACCTGTTACCCCAAACCTATCTACAGTGGTTTTAAACCAAAATCAAGAATTGCATGTCATGATTCATGGTTTGTAATGGTTCAATGGTTTGTAATTTCAGGCCATATTCTGTCTGCTTTAGGTCTCTTGTCCAGAACACTGCTCAGGGTTAATGTCATAATCACGTCTACGAGTGTTGCAGTATGAGCATGCCTGATGTAAAAAGGTGACAAAATATGGTTTGCAAAATTGCTGTAGAGGTGCAAACCATCACTGAACATTACCAACAGTCACTGTGTCTCACCTGGTAGTTTTGAAACAGCGTTTCCTGACACTGTCATTTTGTGGGTGTAAGATAATGTCTGCTACACTCACTGTGTTGTCAGAACATGTGAAAACATAATTAGCGTATTGCTTTGCAAACATGGGAAGTCTTTACATCTAATTTTGAATGTGTTGAGGTTGTGCGAAAGTCAGGGCTTAAGAAATCTGATTACAATCACTGTAATGCTTATGAAATATACCAGTCCTGTAGACAGAAATGACAGCGCACAACTTATCTCAACCTTTTCTTAAGAATGTAACATTGTTTGTGGCTGTTGTTGCTTAATAAAGTTTTGACTTTTCCCATTACATATCAATCAGCAGTTTCTTGTCTTTCTTACACAGAGTTCTGTCATGACAGGAAATAGATTAGAAAGATAAGACAAATGCTGTTTGATGGGAGCGCATTATGACAGGCTTTCCATATCTGCATCATCTTACTCAGAGAGTACTGAGATGAAAATAAAAATGCAGAAAACATTTCACTCAAAAAGCAGAGACACATGTCACTGCTGTGCTATTGAGAGTGGCCCTACTGAAACACACTTTCATGTGTTATGTTGTCAAGAAATCAGTCAATGACAATAAACAATAAGCACAAATTCCTTACACAAGCAATTTTTGGCATTAGCTCTCAGTTTAGCTCTCAAACGCTTAATACCATTATGTTACAGATAGGTTAAGAAACAAGAGACTCAGGTAGTTTTAAAGAAAGGGGGCACATCTGTAAAATTAATGAAAGTGTGTTAGGACTCACATTACTGATTACATTAGGCCTACTTAATCAATTAAATAACTTACTTTAAATATACTAATATGAGACAAAAACATTAAATAGTTGCTATTTGTAACTGCAGCCATGGACAGATAAGACAATGGGCCCCTGGAGACATACATGCAAAAGGCCCCAAATGTCTGACCCGTCTTTCCTAACCCCACTGGTCTGCAATGATACCTACAACTTGTTGCATGCTGTGAATTGGGATCAAAATAACTACCAGACCCCAGTCTCTTAGCATCTTATCACTTACTGTAATACATTTAAAATTCTTTCAATCTTAACTCTGGTTATTTCCATTGAATTGTATTGATATAAAACACATTCATACATGGACCGCCGCAGTGACAGACAAACAAATAACATTTTGTTGAGTTGTGTACCTACATTATCCCAAATGTTTCCAGCAATTTTCATACCTCATGGTAATGGTCCATTTCCTTTGGTCGTCTGTCAGTTGCGTCATATTTCCTATGTGCTACGATGGCATTGTGGTTGCCTGCCAAAAGCATAAAAATTGACTTTTTATCCAGTTTTAAGTCACATTTTTAAGATACACTTTTTAAATCATGGTAGTTTTTAACCAGAGGAAGGATTTTAGTCGTTGGACATCTGGATGGTAAGTTATTAGAGAAATTAGCCAAGCAAATGTCAGGCAACTCATCTCTCAGTCCCTCTGAAACATCTGGACCATAAGTTATCAGAGATAACTGCTTTATTCAGTGTTTTTACTGGTTTTAATCACCTAGTTCAATTGTTTTGGAGATGATGAGACCTCTGCAGATAATTTGGCTCAAAGTAAAAACCTCCTGAATGACTGACACTGAAGGATTCCTAACCAAGAGAAAGTGACTGCAATGACAGCAGTGGTAGTGAAGACAACTCTCATGATCCCACACTACTTAACAACATCAACAAATGCCATACTTTGTTATTGGTTTGATTGAGAGTACATTAGTGGCAGAAGTTACATACTGTGCTTGTTTCAGTTGTGTTTCAGTTTTTGAAAACAGAGGAACACTTTGTACATTTAATTGGTGACACGGGTGCATAGGAACAGAAAGAGTTGAACTGAAGTAGCAAAGAAAAATCTTGCTAAACTTCCATCACTCCTGTGTAACCATGAATAAGTTACTCAGGTTCTGTAAATTATGTGTCATTTTTGAGCATTTTTCTACATGTAACCTGGTTCTACCCTTCATCTCAGGGAAGGTTTTGCATGGGGAAAATAGCAGGAAATTAATAATGTAGGCCATTCTGGCCCACTGCCTGAATTGATAATGAGCTGAGTCAAGTATTTGTGGTGTACTTCGGGCTTGTTTGTGGGTTGTTGGACTCGGGCCACCAGTTGGACCACACTTCAGCGGTATCTCTTGGCCCAGACTCCGTCCAAAACTATCAGTCAGCGCTGCAGAAATACCTCACAGCCACGACTCTGCCGATTTGTACTTACGATATCAGGCCAAGCTTGGACTGATACAATTTTGCAAGCAGGGAGGTATCACTTTGGAGGGTTCGCATCCACTGTGGGAAGATCTACAAAATTGTAAGTAACAAATATGAATAACAGCATAAGAAAAACAAATTGGGGAACAAACAAACACAGAAACCGCTCTCATACCTGTGAAAATTTCCAAGGTCGAGTGAACAGGATGTGGGGTGTGGTTAGCAGCAGCAGAGAACGAGAGCACAACACAGATACCTGCTTTTATAGACTGTCCACATAGCTGACTGGTCAATGATCACCGACACCACCTCCATTTCTATTTTAAATATGGACAACAAAAAACATGATGGATGCAATGAACTGATCCCTGGCTCTGTGTATATAGTATGTGCGTACAGTGTCAGTAGGTAAAATACTTGTATCTCCACCTCTACATCACTCTGGTCTGTAAAGAAACATAGACCTTAGCAAAGCAGGGAGCTTCGCCAAGGTTCCTATGTCCTCTATGCGTGAGAAAATCAACTGCCCGGAGGTAGGTTTACTTTCTTGTCAGAGATCCCCTATTGATTTGATTGGGAAGAAAGTTTTAAGGATTCTTTGTGGGTTCATCTCTAAGTGGTTGTTTGGCATCTCTTTGTCAGTCTCTTTGTAGTCAGTTATAAGTCTCTTTGCTGCCACCATTGCTGGATTGAAGATTGCTGAACCCAAATGCAAACAAACACAATAGGGGCTAGATGGAAAAAAGGTAATTCAATGATAAAAACCGACTCACAAAACTAATCCAAAATCACACACCACAAGCAACACGCCACACGCTACCTGCCACACGCCACTCCTCCCCACTCAAATACACATGGAGGTTAAAGCTGTGTTGCAGTGTCCCTTACATCAAGTTTTTACAAACTTACTTTTAGCACCATGCACATACAGGGGGTGTTTGTACAAGTATTAAATTAACTTTTGTAAGTGCTATTTACAAAATAAAGAGAAGTACTGCGGCTATAACTTCTCCTTCTCTGAGCTTAACAGGAACTTACATTTACATATTACAACACTGGAAGGTTAAATTCATTAGATTCAAACATGTAATTAATTACAATTGTTCCATTGTGCAGACCTGATGCTTTATGAAACCATATAGTTTTTAGAGGCGTCCGTTACTTAAACAGGTTTCCTCCTTCGTGGTGACAGAGAGCAGCTCCTTCACAAAACTACACCAGTAGATTTACAAATCTTGACCTTCTCTCTTTCCTGTGATGTTCTACTTCTCAGACAGTACATTCCACCAGAGCCTCGAAATCTAAAGGAAATGAACTCCACCCATAATTGAGAGTAAAGGAAACATCATCCTGATGAAGGCAAGATAGCTGGGAACATTTAGGGATTATTATTATTATTGGAGAAGAGCTGTGTGACTTGTTTAATTTTGATGAACATGTATTCAGGCTCACTGGCCTGCACCTTGCTGAGAGTACATTCTCAAAATTACAAATAAGGAAAGATCACAATATTTTCTGTTACATTGGAAATCTAAAAAACATGTTTGTGAATGAACCACACATGGTTTCAGTTCCAACATGTTAAGCTGTGCACACCAGATTACGCAGTTCTTTTTTCAGAGATGTGGAGAGAGGGTGATGATAGAATATTTTTGTAGTTGTTTGTTTTTGAATGTCCCAGTCTGTTTGTATAGTGTTTACAGCAGCTTTGGTTTTGACAAAAAGAAAATTTGGTTTAAGTCTTACACAATGCGTTGGAACCAATTGTTCACCTTTAAGTCAGTAACTTGTCAGATAGTCATTGTTATGTCATCATAACCACTTCTACGTTCTTGAGAGTATGACAATTAGGGCTGCAACTAACACTTATTTTCATTATTTTGTAGATTTATTGATAAATGTTTTGATCCGTGAAATAGTGAAAATTGTCCATGACAACTTTCCTGAGCTCACACATTGAAAATGCTTGTTTTGTCCATCCAACAGTCCAACACCTAAATAAAGTTTACAGATGTGGAAATCTAAGAAAGTCACTTTTGAAAAGCTGAAACCAGAGAATTTGGGGTGTTTTTGCTTAAAAAATGACTGAAATGATTCTCAAAATTGTTACGAATTAATTTTATTAATCAACAAATAATTCAGGTCTAATCTCTTAAAGTGTTAACATGAAAATTAGCTGTGTAGGCTACATGGTCAGTCTTGTTATTTTCAGATGGCACATATATCAGATTTGAATGTCTATATTTGTTGGTGCACTATTGTTAGTACGGACAGAGTATTAAAACTTTTTTTTCTCATTTTACTTAATGTTCTGAACACAGCTTTTAAAACTCAGTGGCACTTTCCTTTAAATTGTGCCTGAAAAAATCTGAGAACTTATACAAATCATCAGGAGATACTAATGTTTTTTGTTTAGTTTTTTATCAAACACTGTCACTCGTCAGTGCTTTTAGAAAATTATCAAGCAGCAGTTTGGTCAGTTCTCTATTATAGTTAAAAGAGGGCAATTATTGTTCAACAAAGTGTTTCTCTACATGATCATCTTCTGACCACGAGAGGTCACTGTTCTACTGGAGCTTACAGCATGACTGGAGGAAAGGGAGCTAAAAACCATGAGCAATCATGCTGAATGCTAAGAGAAAATAAATAATGAAAATCAAAAGTATAGTACAAAGAATAGTTTTTCTCTCTCCAGTAAAACTAGTTAGAGATGAGAAAAGCTTCATGCCACAGTCCTGCAGGTTCTTTCTTGGTCAATTGTGATTTTTTTTTTTTCATTTGACTGTATCTGTTATACCTTACACTTGTCTGTGACACTTTGAGAATATGAGGAACCTAAGAATTACGTAACATGGTAGAGCTTAAGGTCGAGGAACCTAAGTAGAGAAATTATATATCAGTAACTGTTTCAACAACAGCTGAATAGATTCAACTTGATCCGTTCTGAGACTGTATTTTTTTTAACCTATTTTTGGCATCAGAGTAATATTTTTGATAGTGCCCACATTGCAACCCTTGTAAATATGTAAGTCCATCTTGTCTTTTTTTTTTGATTATTTGACTAAAAAACATGCAATTTTAAATTAGTATGATTTACAACGATAAAGTTTATTTCACTGGAGGCATATCTGTATTTTGTCCACACCCTGTAGCGTTGCACGATGAAAACTTGTGTCAGATCACCTCTCCTAATGCTCAAGTTGATCTACTTCATTTTACCAGGTAAGACCAAATGTTTTGGCTATTTTCTGAAAAGCAGTGAAACATATCCATAGCATGTGTGTTGAACACAGGATAGTAGTAAGCCAATATTTAGAAAGAATAATTTAAAATTGTAATTTGTCATTTATATTTTCTTGAACAACATTCTCAACACATTTTTAGACCTCCTGAACTGGTTAACATAGCTGCTGTAAAATGGTAAATGTTTATGAAAAGGTACTTTTTTGGTGGTGTTGAACTGTCGACTTTGAATCTGATACAAGATAATTTGAGTAATTACTAAAAAAACAAAATAATAAGTAGAATCCCAAAGGTAGTCTTTGAGTTACTTTTGTTGGATGACACACCATACAGTGGGCAGCTAAAGTATTTATTTTCCATTTCTCTCTTCCTCCTGCCATCATATCATCTTATATTTTGCAGTTCTGGAGGGTCAACAAGTCAATGTCTGGCCTGAAGTGTCTGGATACTTGGGGCATGATGTCACCCTGCCATGCCAATTCATCCAAGGAAAAGAAAATGCCAATATTACACAGGTTCAGTGGGATCTCCTGCAACCAGAAGGAAAATCTATCACTATTATTGTTTTTAGTCGCCAGTTTGGGGTGCTTATTCTTGAATCTTCTCTGAAGGAGAGACTGGAGATTACTGAACAATTGCTGCTAATTAAAAACGTTGAAATGAGAGATGCAGGGTCATACATGTGCACCATTGCAACCTTCCCTCTTGGTTCATTTGAAGGAAAAACCAACCTTGTTGTTCGAGGTATGTGAGGCATTTTTGCACAAATTGTCCATTTTAACATTAGGTGTAGAAAGTTTTCAAAATGAGTATGACCTGTCTATAACATCTGAATGGTAAATAACATGGGTCTGTTTTTCTTATACTGTATAAGTAAGTGGAGCTTGACATTCCCTTACCTTGTATGACTCTCAATTTTGCCTTTTTTACCATAAATTAATCTATATTTATACCTTACAAATACAGCGAGTGTCTGAATTTATCATCACATAATCAGAGTTATATCAACACTGTGAACTTTTATTTACATTAATTTCACTTAACGTCACTGAAGATAACACCTGTCTCCTCTCCCAGAACAGACAGAACTGATCCAGATATTACCAAGGATGATTGCGACAGCCATATTCGTTATGATTATAGTGACCATGGCAGTCACAACTTATGTCATTATCATCAGAATAAGGTGTGTCAGATTTGTATTTTGTGTAGGCGTAGATGAGCTGTTGAAGAGCAAACTCCTTTCATGACAGAGAAGGACATGTCATGTGATATTACTCAGAAGACTTTATCATTTATGGTGCATTTAGCGAACATTTTTGATCAAAAACTAAAACTTGATCCTGAACAGTATCACTGAAGATGCCAGATTAAGTTCATTTTCATTCATGAATCATTGGTTTATTTAAGCACATGTTATATTTGAATCAGTCTGTATGAACTGTGAGAAAATCTTCTCCTGAATGTACGTAGTCAAGTGCAAAATAACTAATCATAATATGGTTCTTTACTCAGACGTGATTCTTCAGTCAAGCACCGTGTCTGCACTGGTGAGGAAAAAAATCACAAGTTTCTCCTCTTTTGATTTCTAAACAGCTGCATATTAGTTATATATTGTGTTTGTTTAGTTTCTTTTACTTAAGCTATTTTGTCTTCCATATACAGCTAGTCCAGTGATCTGTGATTGAAAGAGACGAGGTGAGCTAAGAGTTGGTTTGAGGTTACAGCTTTAAATTGAGGTTGAAAAACATTGGTTGGTTTGACTATTCTGTTGCTTTGACACAAAATGCAACAAAACTTGATGAGAACAATGATGATAAAATGGAGCACTGAAGTCTCTTCTGCCTCATAGGGTCTGATCTACTCTGATGTCAAGTTCAAACCATCCAGAGATGCTACAACTTCTTCCAATGACAAACACAGAGACCATTTATGATGATGTCACATATACTTCAAGGTGATGGTTAACCATTGGCAACCCAAAAGAAGAGAAAGAGATGTGCAATGATGTGGGAAAAAAAAACAAAAAAAAACACACTCTCTTAAAGCTGTTGTGTGTAAGTTGTATTTACTAGCGTGTTCGTATCTTGAGTAAAAATGCAAAAGTCATCACATCCTGACAGCTGTTAATAAATCATCCTATTCTTAAAGGCCAGTGTTGTTCTCCATTTTTCTTACTGTCAACAAATTGTATGAAAAAACAGGACCAACAGAGCATTATTCAAACTCTCAATACTTTCTGATTTCCCTGCTCTAGCTGCGGCCCTTAGTCGAAGACATAGATCTATAAAAAATGATTAACAACAGTTTGATGTTATTCATCATTATGTTATTCATTGGAGCGGGGCAACTATACTTTTAGCTAATGTTACTCAAACAAAAGTAAACTGTACATTTGCTGGGGAAGTATTTCCAGGTGCAGATTAATACTCATTTGGTGTTTTAGCAAATATATTTACAGCAACATTTCTGTGTATGTGTGATTGACTCATATAAACAATGCCAGTGTTCATTATAATGGAGGAACATGTCACCAAGTTCAACAGTGACTCATTAATGTGTTGTTAATAGTTGTTGGACGACAATGGATCAATGTTATTCTTGGCCTTTTCGTGGGATTTGTTGACAGTAGGAAAAATATAAAACATAATCACCCTCATCCGCAGTGACCCCTGAGGACAAAGCACAGAGAAGGCACAAACAGTGAATGTAGTAAAAGATGCATATCTTATCCAATCTGTAATATATATTTGAAAAATGAAGCTACATTTGATACCCACTGCTTGTGTTCATTTTATTTTGATTAAAATGTGGAGCTATATCTGTACATATAAGAACCCCAAAGTGCAAAGAGGCAGCACTGTTGTTAAACAGTCCAATAATAATCTCTTATGAATTTAGCTTTACCTTCAGACAAACAGGCAGCAACAAATATCACATTTCAACCGTGAGACCAAATTTTAGCATCCAATATGAATTATATTTCGAAATGCTACAGACGACAGAGCTGGTGGTAAGTTACCAAAGGGCTGTACTTTCCTAATTCCTCAAACTTACACACAGCAGCTTTAAACCAAACAAGGATTGCATATCATGATACAGTATCATATCAGTTTTCTAGAGACATAGATTCTATTGAAAGTTAGTCTTTTATCCTACTCAGTTTTCTTTCTGTGTTGTGTCTGTTGCGCACATTCTATTGCATTGATCTCACAATCCTCATTACATTCTTCGTCATACCAATAATAGGTGACAGCACATGGTTTGCAAAGTTGCCGTAGAGATGCATACCGTCAATGAACATCAGTTGTTTGCTGTGTAAAAGCATTTTTACAGTATAGTTTTTCCAATTTTGCCGTCTTTTATTTATTTGTTAATTGGAATTCAGTGCTTAAGAAATTTCATTACGGTTATAGTCTGTGTTGGCAGGAGGTGTGGGAAATGTGTTTTTTAGGTGTGTAAAAGTACTAACTTAAGGACTCATTTATTTCTGGTGGTTGTGCTCTTACACCATATTTCTACTGAAAGTAGGTGCTCAAGATTTCTTTACAATCAGCAATTTTTTGAGATACTTTAGTGTGTAAATCATGTCTTCATTTGCTTTAAAACTACATTTTTATGTTGTGGCTACTGTTGCTAAATAAAGTTCTGCATTTTTTCTGTGGAAATCTGTCATGACAGGAAATTGCAGTTAGTCATGCAGTGCATTATGCAGTGTTAGAATGAATGTAAATCCCACCAAAAACATTTACCATCTAAAATTATCAAACATTTCACAAAAACACAATAGAGAAATACCCAAAATTGAATACAAATGTGTCTATCAGAACTTTGTTTTTATATCTTCTTTCATACCCCATTGATCATCACACGACCACTCTGATTTATCTTGTGACCCTTTAGAGGGGCCCGATCCCTGGGTTGGGATCTGCTTGCTTGACTATATTATGAAATTTTACATCAAGCAGTTAAAACTTGTTCCAACTCAAACGACTTCGACAGTGAAAAGCTGCTTACACACTGCGGCCTCTGTATTAACAATCTAATAATGTCATATGTTGTAATATCTCAGTCACAGGGGACTTTCCACTTAAAAAGCAAAGACACGCGTCACTATGGGACTGTTTCAATATTTTTATTCCAAAAGAAGTTTGTGTGTCTATAGGTTTGAACAACTGGGCGATCTCTCTGAAGAACATCATTGCACCTTCATCCCAAAGCCTCCCATCGCCCACCCTTCACCCACAAGCACACTATAGAACCTCTCGCTCTTCAATAGGAATAATAACAACAATTTAATCATAATATTCATCATCAGTTTTAATAATCCATTTAGCACTAGTATAGAAATATGAAAAAATATCAAAGAAAAGAACATAATAGTAAATGAAAAGGTTTGTTTTGTTGAGTGACCGCTCAGACACCCTGTCTGAAGTTGTTTTGTGACCCTCCCTTCCCTTTGATATTCATACTCGAGTGAGGGATTGTACCCACCTCTTGCCTCTCCGCATTAATGCTGCGCAGCTAACAAATGCTTTCAGCCGATGGTTTAAAGCTGTTGATAGCCACTTAATGGCTATGTGGTGCTGTCACATATCAAGTCTTGTGAATTCAAATACAGAACAAACCAAAGAAGACAAGAAAAGGAGACTCTGAAGACAAATTTGAAAACAAAGTAGCCTTTAGACAACAGGGGAATCAGAAATGAGTATGTTGAGGATGAGTGCATTTCTGTTTGTGTGTGTGTGACTGTCATAGGCTACTATTGGGGACACATTTCAGACTTAAAAAGCCCAGTTAATTGGGGACCAACTGGGGACAAAAGCTGATTTTTGGATCAGTGGTTAAGGTAAGGGTCAGGTTTAGGTTAGTAGTGGTTATGGTTAGGGTAAATCCCCAGGAAATTAATATCAGTTCCCCAAAACTTACCTATGATTATATGTGTGTGTGGGCACTTGTTTTATATCCTGGTGGGGACTTAAACCTGACTGCACACCCACCCATGGGGTCTTGTGAGGTTTCATGAGGATAAAAGAATTGGGTTCCCGTGGGTAGAGACCGAGACCGCTTTTTAATTGATAAGATTTGGTTTTAAGGTTCAGGTTACAATTAGGTTTAGGTTTGGGTAAGGGTCGATGGAACGGGCTAGGGAATACATTACGTCAATGAGTACCCCCCAGTGTGTGTGTGTGTGTGTGTGTGTGTGTGTGTGTGTGTGTGTGTGTGTGTGTGTGTGTGTGTGTGTGTGTGTGCGCGTACTGTGTCAACTTGTGGAGACAGTTCATGTTGTCTTGTCAGCATTCTGGACACAAAGGCAGAAGTAAACAGAAGAAACGTACCAAATCCAGGCCTGCTTCTGCTGAGGAGGGAAACGGCATAATGTGTGCAAACAATGTTATCATTCATTATCTGGAACACAACAGTGTCGAGAAATCAGCTTCACTGCAAAATGCATAATTCAATACAGCAATGCAATGTTAGCCTAGACGACAATGCCTGCATTTTTCAAGGGATTTGTAAAGGGCTGTATTGGTGGTTTTGCATGTTACCTTGCACACTTTGTATTACTGCTGAATATAGATCAGGGATCATGTTTTTGTTGCTGCACTAGCGACTCCTGCAGTTTGAGTTGATCTGAGATGATAGCATGAAGCCTCAGTCACAGGTGAAAAAAAGTCGCTGGTAGACTCCTGGCTGTCTAGAGGTTACAAGACACAACGATTGTGGCACAAATTGTCATTTCAAAGCAGGGGCAAAAAAGAGGAAACAAAAGTATTATTGATGCTTTCAGGAAGCAGGGAACACTGACTTTTCGAGAACTAAGAATCAGCAGCTGAGAAGAATGACATTCATAATCTCTGCTGTCACAAAATCAGACTATGAAAGGAGTGGCAAATATGAATGGGGTAATGGGAAATCGGTAATATCTTGCATCAGCCAACTCTCAAAATGTGAATGTCAGTATATCCTTGAACGCACCAACCAAGGCTTTTTATAATTACTATAAGTACAGCAAGGGTGTCTATCCAATCACTCCCTTGTCTACTAAGTAGTGAATCACTAAATGGGGGATATTTGGAAGTGATTGGGCAACAGAATTAATAAACACTGAGACAGTGATGAGTCAATAACCTGCAGAAAATGCTAATGCAGCACATGATACCGACGTCATATATGATTCTGGGATAGATATTATGTCTACCTATGATTTAATGAAAACATGATACTGGGTAAACTGTTCAACAGAGTTGGATTTGCTTCTACTGGGACTTTTTACAAAAGGTGGCAAACCACAGAAAGCACAGCTACAGCACACAAAATTAATTGTATACTTTTGATTTGGAGGAAACTAAAGGGAAATCAGTAACCATTTATTCCTGATATGTGTCATGCATTCAGTGTAAATAAGTGGATCGAATCTTATTCTTCTACGAGAGACATAAAACTGATCTGATGTAATTAACATGTGGTCCTAAACATCAGTGGTGGTGGTATGTTTTTGTTATTCTCAACAAACCCAAAACCAACAGCGCATTAGTTCAACTCTCAATACCAGCCATTTGTTCCCACCACTGACGTGATAAATATATGACATATAGTTTCAGTTAAAAAAAAAAAAAAAAAAAGGCAGATTCTACAATAGCTGGGCTCTGTAGATTTTTAGCAAACATTACTCAAACAGGAGTAAATGATGTATTTGTTGGGGACTATTTTCAGCTGTGGATTAATATGCTTGTGTGTAAATATGGTAACAGGATGATATTTGGGTATTTGGGACTCACTCAAAACAAACAACAGTGTTTGTGTACATGGTAGTGAATGAACATGCCATGGTGAGGCTGTTCAGAGTGTGTTTGAGAGAATTTGGATGACAACACAGGTCTATGGCACAGGGGAATAAGCTATATCAGGCTTTATCTACTTATTAGTCAGATGAATTCATTGTTTGTTTTGGTCTTTACATGGGATTTTAGGACATCAAGAAATACATAACATACATTCACAGCGATGGATCAGCTATTTAATGCAAGTGTGTGAAACATGATTTTCATACCATAATTACTTGGTATGAAAGCAGTGGCTATTTGGGAGTTTAGGAATCTTAAGGGTTTGAATAATCATCAGCAGTAATAAGAAGTGTACACACATTTAAAGTTGAATGGCTAAACATGCAAATCCACCAGTATATTCCTTTAAGCACTGTAGCTAATATACTGTAGTGTTTGGGTTGTTTTAGTTAGACTTTCACACAACAGTAGGGCTGTAACATTAACAACATAATTAAAAGAGACCAGAATCTCTACCCAGCCGGACTGAAAAACATGTATTTCTTCTAAATCTATTTATCAGCATGTTTCCCTGTGTTCAACCACCTCCTGAATGAGTCCCCAGCCACCGAGGGGAGTAATTAGGCGATCAAAAGCTTGACACAGTATTGACAAGGCTGTGTTGAGTCTATCACTCTGGCAGGAGCCTCTACTGTGTACAGCCAAGTCTGTCTGTTAAACAGAGAGAACGGAAGAAGCTGCAGCTACAGCCTGCTGGCGCATTAACAAGCCCCTTAAAAGATGCCCAGAATTAACAGATCAGGACAGATCTAATAATGGAAGTAGTTCAGTTAGGGATTTCTCATTCAAATCCTGTAGTGTCCTTACACTCTTTCTCTCGCCTCTCTTTCTGTTCTTCTCTATCTTTCCGCTCTGGCTCTGCCTCTCCCGCTCTCTCTATCTCTTCTACGCTGTGTGAACAGAGGTGGAAAAAGAAGTAAAGGCTTGGCAAGCATTACCCAGGATAACGAGGGACATTAATTTCACATTTCAAAGCCCTTGCTCCCTCTCTCTTCCTCTCTCCCTTTTTGTGGCTGTCTGATTATCTAACATTAGTAGAAGGGTGCTGTTGCTGGGTACATGGTTCTCCTCACTGTGTGTAGTTACAGACAGACTAACAGGAAGCACACATTTGTACATACACACACGCACAGTGTAAAGAAAGGCAGGCCAGCAGTTTCCTCTGCGATTGTTTGCATTATGTCATCTTGAAGTCGTTTTATCCACACTTCATTGATACCACCCAAAAAGCAGCTATGGGGCACAGGGAGGGACACAAAACTCTTGAGCACAATTAGCCATAGTCAGGTTTCTTAGTATGTTATAATCCACCATATTGTCACATATAGTCTGTATTTAACTCTGTAATTCCCACTTAGAACAATGGTAACAAAACAATAAAGACAATAAAAGAAAAAAAAAAACAGGAAATAATTTTCTGGAAGTCTTTTAGTTGCTGTTTTAAATCACATACGGATACGGTATGTCCTCCAACACAAGGCTTCATTTTACTAGAGGGGTACTTAACTTCCAGGGAAGTGTCTGTGGAAGAAAACCAGCGCCCCTCAAATCTAACGGTGAAGTGAGAGGGGAGTAAGGAGAGAAAAAGGAAGCCAGTGGAAACCATCATCTGGTCATGTGCATATCCGCTCACATTTGTCCAAACTCAATTGTTCTTCTGAGTTGATAACAGAAGCTTTAACTGATCACAATCTCACTGTATGCTTGTAGCCAGTTCTGTATTTGTAGACCTCAAGCTCAGCTGGAGAAAGGGTTACAGCTTTCCCTGTTTACTCTCCTTTTAAAAGGTTGTTTCATTCTCCACTGGATGACCTCGCAGAGTTTAACTTTATTTTCCCCTCCATCCCTCCCTCTTTTGTTCTCTGATGAATTTCACCTGTGGAAACAAGCACTGTTTCTTTCAGCAGCACAAATGTCCCTCAGTCACATCATTGGCTACCTGCAGCCCTCTCACCCCACCCTCTGCCTCTGGTCTCAGTCCTGGTCCACCAGTAGGTCTGTGGTGTTGCTGCTCTGTGGAGGTGGAATGGGTCGAGGGGTATGAGGTGGGGGGCTGTGATGTAGCCGCCTTGGGCTGGGCCCCCCTCCACCCTCACTGTCTGTGTTGGATGAGGATGGAGGAGGGGGTGGGGGTAGCCTTGGCAGGGGTGCTGATGAGGGTGGTATTCTTGTTGAGGTTGATCCTATACTACTGCCTGATCTCAGGTTCTGGATCCTCCGGCACTCCTGGCAGATCCTCACATGGGTGCAGCTGCGGGCGGGCAGCATCACAGGGGTGGGGGCTGGTGGAGGAGGGGTGGTGTTGGCCCCCAGCGGATCATCTAGGATCCGCTGTGGTCCAGGGCCCAGATCTGAAGGCCCTGTCCCCCCTGCTCCACCTCCAGCTCCACCCGTCAGGGGGCCAGCTCCACTATAGAGCTTTCCGTTGCTAAGGCGCATCTCCCGCACCAGGCGCAGGGGCCGAGGGGCCCCTAGAGCTATGCGTGTGGGGTGGCGCAGGGCTGCTGAGCTGCTGAGGGGCCGCCGACGGCGCATACGGGAGCTCTTCTTACAGGAGACGGCGTTTCGGAACTCTGTGATCATCTCCTGACAGACAGACACCTAAAGAAGAAAAGGAGGGAGGAAAGAAGGAGAGACGGAAGGGAAGAAAAAGGGAAGGAAGGGAGGCAAAGGTAGGGGGGGCGCCACAGACACAAAGTAGGCAGGCAGCAGAACAAGACAGTGGTAAGGCAGTACATAAATAGGAGAGCGGAGGGAAAATAAAAAAATTGAAAGGAAAAGCAAAAAAAACAAAAAAGGGAACAAGGCGGAAAACAGACAGAGTAAGGCATGGTAAACGAAAGAGTCGCAGGAGAAGCGAAGGCACAGAGATCAACAAATGGAGGGATGGTGTGAAAACAAAAGTGAGGAGGTGATGGGGAAGGATGTAGAGATGGATAGAGATGGGAGAATATCCAAGGAGCAGAGAGAGTTATTACAATCCAAACACACAAAACACCAAAATGTTGTTTAGTTTATGGGCACTTCATTATGGCACTATGCACTATGAACGGACAGGCAGGCCTGCAAACTCAGGTGCACATATACAAAGGCACACTCACGCAATACATCAACTTGGCACACCTGCACACACACACCCATAAATCTTTTTAATCATTCCAGCAGCACGACTACTGTAATTTGCACACACGATGAACAAAATGCATCAACATGTCCACTACAGACAAACAGCATTCTCACTGAAATCATAATAAAAAAGTCGTGTGCTCACATAGACAGAAACAGTACTCATTATTGGAGAACAAACACTGATGGCCGAATGACAGGAGGTATGTGTTTGAGAGAGAGAGAGATAGAGGGAGACGCACAGTGAGATGGGTAGAAGTAATCCAAGAATGGAAACGAAGAATACCAGCGTACATGTGAGGCATGTAAAAGAAGATACATCATGACATTTAATGCCAGGGAAAAAGATCACACTACTTCTTTATGCAAGCAAATATTGGCATTTCTCAATATTGCTTATCCGTACCATCAAGTTTAGCTCACAAACACTTACTGCCATACTGTTAAACACCAAACACTAAAAAGGCACAATGACTTCAAAACAGGCAAGACATGCAAAGTGAAATCAAATTCTCTATATTTTTTTTTTTATCATTTTTGGACACAACAGCAGTTCAGTGCTGCACACTTTCAACATTCCTCTCATCTCACATGCACATAACACGTTGAACCTCAAATGTTATAGCAACACATAAACAAACAAACAAACACATACCAATTGAAGCAAAAGCTCAATAAAATCTACCCACTCTCACACACAAGCACACAGTATACACACAAAACAACATAATCAAAAGGGTTGGCGGGATGCCATGGGAACCTACTGGGGTGTGTCTGTGGGGTCGGCGAGGGCAGGTATGGGGGCATACCTCATCAGTCTCTGCCGAGCGGCGTGTCGACCACACAAACTCCATAATGGCCACAAACACGGCAATGATGAGGCCACAGATCAGCACCACGAAGATGCCCCCAATGTTCTCCATGCCCAGACCTGAGAGCCGTCCACAGGGGACAAACATTAGCACACACATGCATAAACTCTCCTTAAAAACATTACATTACAAAAACTATTGTATAATGATTTCTGTTGGCTTTGAAGGAGCTCCATTAAAGGAATAGTTCAACATTTTGGGGAATATGCTTAGATGAGAAGATCAATAAATATGAAGTCAGAGACAGCAGCTGGTTAAAGGCTGGAAACGGTCTGTCCTAAGGTAACACATTCAGCATCACAGCGCTGCTAAAGCTCACTAATTAAGTTTTGGTTTTACGAGGGGTTATGTGCTGAATTATTTCTTGGCCGGAGGCAGTAACTTCCTGAGAACTTCAACTTTTCCTTTTTACACTTTGGTTTTTGTACAAATTAAACAAAATAGATATAAGTGCTCATTAGTGAGCTTTAGTGGTGCTGAGAGCCAGATTTTGTTACCTTCATACAGAGCCAGGCTGGCTGTTTCCCCTCATCTCTGATCTTTATGCTAAACTAAGTATGCTAAGCTAAGATGACTAGCTGTAGCTTCATAGATGCTATTATGTTGCATTATGAGAACTGTAGGATCCAGTATTTCTGGAGTTTGGGCCTTACAGTGACTAAAAATCGGAATTTCTCTGCCTCAAATTTGACATTTTTTGAGAAAGTGCAGTATGAATTCGCTGGAGTGCCCTTCACATTGAAAAAAACTTTAATTCAAAAATTTAAATGACCTATGATGAAGTGGCTGAGCAAGTGCCAGAATTGTGGAGCTCTAAAATGCTTGAGATTATACAAATGATGCTCAGTGATGCTGAAAAATCAACGTGAAGTGATCCTTTATTAAAACCATTTTTAAAAGAGATTTTCATCTGACAGCAGCGGCACAAATGCTGAGGCATTTTCATTGTCTTTGTTATTCATGCAGGCACACATGACGCTCACACATAAACATTTGACATGCACAAGTAAACAAACGCATTCTCTCCAATAAAATTCCCATTACACATTACCTACATTTGGGAATGTAGATTGTGCTAAGCACCCGTCACAAGGACATTAGGTTAGGCATTAGCCATTAGCTGGACTGTAGCAGAGAGTGAGGAGACTATTATTGGGGACATTAGAGAAAAGAAGGGAGTGGAGAAAGGCAGCTGCGGTCAACTGACCCTTGGCACGGTGGTCCTCCTCTTTGGGACATTGGCCTCCCTCCCACCACCTCCTCTTCAGTATCTCTAGCCTGTTATTCTCCTGCAGCTGGAGGATGGCCAGCGTGATCTCATCTCTGTACGGAGACCCTGGCAAATGAAAAGAGAGCAAGGATAAGAGCAAATGGTGGCGAATGGAAAAGGTGCGGCAAAAGAAAAAAAAAAGCCCAGTCAAGAGAGGGATTATTTCAGAAGAGGAGAAAAACATGAAATGAGGCAAATGAAAGAGAAAAGGCGAAGGAATCACAGAGTACAAATTGCTGTTGCAGCCTAGAGATGCCTATGAGTGATCTTATGGTGAGAATAAAGAGAGGATTAGTGAGAGATAAAGAGCAAGATTACATCCAGATAGAGCCCAGTGGTACAGCTGCTGGTCAGAGAGCATACGAAGCATGTTATTAACAAGATACAGTAGAGGAGCCTGGGAAGATTTAAAGGGCCCGTTCATTAAAAATTGTGAATGTATTTTCTCAATTACGCTACAGTTTTCTTTAGAGCTACGCACTGCAAGAAAAACAATCCCTATGAAAACAGTTGACAGTGTTGTGTGAATTGCTAAGTGTAACAGGGATACTGCTTCTTGAAAGACACACTGCTCTTGAATTTTTTAAAAATCATTTAAAACTTCATAATAAAGCCTATCTCCCTAAAACAATCCATTAAAAGAACACGGAAAACTGTCCTGATAGCCATCTGTTCAAGCTGTTATCTTCTTTGACACACTATAAATCACTACCCACCATTTCAAAAATAGTACTCCCCCTCCCCACCACAGTACGAACCCTGACCACCTATCTCCGTAAGCATCTACTGCCCTCTGAGTGAATTTCACCACCTACTGCTTTTGTGCAGTTCTGATATGGAATAGATGGTTGGATATGTCTACTACATGAGTCTGTTAAGCATAATTGATCTCATGCTGGTGTTTCTGCTTCTCCCACTTAATGAGTTATTATCCTTTTTTTCTTGATGAGGTTTAGAGTTTTAGATCCAAGATAACTCCTCATCATTCATGTTGAAACTCCCTGCCCTCTGTCGAACACGCTCGCTCACAGGATGCCAATTTCTCTGCCAGAACTTACGCATGTTGTAACTGTTCACCAGTGCAGTAGACTTAATACCCACGCACTATTCCTCAAAGAGGTCACTGGGGCTATGGGTGACCTACTTCACTCTCAACTGTAAATAGCTCCTAGAATAATAGTTGTGTCCTTGACTATTTTAGGATCACAAGAGTCCAGTTTCTGTGAAGAAACTCAACCTTGATCTTGAACATCATAGAGAAAGACTATTAAGAGCAGCATTTTTACCATCTCTGGTGCTGCTGGTGAAAATACAGTGGTTATGTTGCTTCTGTCTCACATGTGTAATTTGGACTACTTGTGCATTGCAGTGTTATTGTTTTCAACTACTACAATAACAAGAACCCAGTGACATTTATAACCAAGCTCAGTGCAGGGTGTCTGACATGTTTCTGAAGATAACCAAAGCTCAAGAATTTCACTGCAACATCAATCCTTTAACACAACTAGTTCCCGGTCTAGAGGTCAGGACCTCCACAAGGGAGCTGTGAGATGATTACCAGGGTGGGAAACGAGAAAATCTAAATTCTGTTCACGTTTTTTTTTCTTGTGAAATACTGTGCTGTGCTGTGTTTATCTCTCTGGGCCTCAAATGAAACCGTCTAATGAGAAAAAGTCACTCTTTGATTCAACACAGTTCAAACATGCAGCATGCACCCTGTGATGGATGGCTGCAAGTAGATGTTGCTTCGTATTGGGGGATCACAAACACAGAGGGCTTGGAGCCAATGCTTTAAGATGCTCTAGGATTATATTTCTGATCTTTGTTTAAAGCTTGAGTAACATCTCACAGTTATTGCTCTGTCAATGTTTTCTTGAACTATTGGATGTGGAAATCACCAAACCAAACATTATTTATGTGTTTCCACTTTAAATATTGCCACATCCTATTCTGTTGCCCTTCATTTACAAGCTATGGCACAACTTCAATAAAATACTGCAGCAGTGTTTGGAAGAAAAAAGAATCAGTGTGCCACTCCTTGTGGTTTCCTAACAGTGGTTGCTGTTTGTCAAGTTCAACTTCAGACCTTTATTGATAAATCATAGGTCTAATGAAAGGCATGCCAGCTATATTTGTGGCCTTCTGTGACCTTTGAACCCCTGATTAGACCAATCCCAGCCTGAGACCTTCAAGCGAGTCAGTAAAGACAAAAGGACAAAAGGTGATTGAGTGTTTTTCATCGTGGCCTGAATGCTGTGCAATGTCCTGCTTAAAAAAATTACCCCGATTAAATCAATATTGATTTTTAAGTCTCTTCAACACCTTTTCACAGGCCTTCTCAAAGACCTGTACACTCATTATCATATTTTTAACTGTATGCACTTGTCTCTTTTCCTTTTTGTTGGTGTTTTTATTATTTGTTTCAGTCTAAGTTGTTAGTAAAACATAGTAGCAACTCAAAATGTATTAAAAATCATAGTAACTCTTCAAATGTAAGAGCATACTGTATGTATATACATATATATACGTATGTACATACTGTATATTTCTTATTATTACATTATTAAATATAGTTAAAAGAAAAAAAGTAAACACTTTACAGAAATTTCTAATGTATGTTTTGTTTGAAAAAAGATAAATTAGTATTGTTACCCAGTGGCATGCCAATGCCGTAGCCCTTGGTGTCCAGCAGGCCTCCTATCTGTGTGAGATTACAGTTGAGGCCGCGGTGGTATTCATTCATGGTGCTCTCCATCAGGAAGGCATACTTGGAGTTGAGCACACGGGCAATGCCTTCCTCTGTGCTTTTCACAAATACACTGGGCTGCTTAGAGTTCATGTAGTTCCACATCCGCTGGTAAGTCTGGTAACGAGAGTTCTGCAGAGGAATGAGAAGACAACAATGGAAATTCAACACTGACTACATTTGACTGCATGAGCCTCCCGACATGTCCTAGCATCTGTCTCTGAAGCAGAAAACATTTTTTTTTTTTTTAAAAAGGAAAACATGGAAAAAAGAGAGAGCGAGAGAGAGAGAGATGCATTCTAGATAAAGAGGGGAGGGAAATACATGTAGATCAGAAAATCCAGTGTGAATAATGACAAGCAGAGTAAAACATCAATGGCAAATACAGGGAAAAAGGAGACAGGAAAGGAGAGGAGAGAGAAAAAAAAAAGCGAGGTGAATCAAGGCAACAGATTACTCGCTTATGGCATAGCTGATGCATCACCTTTTATACAGATGGAGGTAAATCAACACACAGGAGGTGGTTCGGCACTTAGCAAAACATGGCAAGCTCTAAAACAGGATTAAGGGTTTCAAGTGTACAATTACATGTTGTATCTCTGTGCATTGTGCTTAAGGAGGGTGGCATCTGTGCGTATTGTATGTGTGTGTGTGTGTGTGTGGGTGTGTGTGGATTAGGCATTGAGTGGGGTAATGTACTGTAGCAATGAAACTGGCTTATGTAGGCAAACACAGACCACTCACCAGGAGAATGCAAAACACACACACACACTCACAAATTGGCATGTAGCCATTTCCCATACATGCACGCAAATCAACAAATACATTTTTTTTTTTTTAAACACTCACCTACATACCCTCCCACACGCAAACACACCTACACACAAAGACAAAACACACACACACACACACACACACACACGAGTGCACGCGCTCTATGACAAACACAGATGCCAACACAGATGCCGGAAGCGCTCTCATAAGCAAACACAGGCAGTCAGCCTCTTAACACAAACACAAACAGCCATAAAGAAAACAATAGAGGAACTCAGAAATATAGTAGCAAATATGAGGAAAACCAGAAATAAAGACTAAATCACACAAACACAAAAACTTTATAAAAAAAAAAAATATATATATATATATATACGGTTGCTATAAAGGAGTTTCAGGAATTTGTCAGACTGTAGAGTAAATCCAACTGCCATCACAGACAGCACGGTTTAACGTCTACACACACAAACATATAACCATTCAAAAATTCCAAACACACACACAAATCAGAGCTTTATATGCAGTGCGTCGTACCATGAAGAAGGTCATGGTGCTCCCTCCATGGATGGTGCCATACTCGATGTTGGTCTGGTCAGCCAAGTCGTCCGGGGACTCGATGGGAACCTCCATCCTCTGGACGGTCAGAAAGGCCGCCAGGTTGGCCGTGTAGGAGGAGATGATGATCAGGGTGAACGCCCACCTATGAGGAGGAGACACAGGAAGGAAAAAAGTGAAAAGGGTAAGCAGGGATGGACGATATGGATAATGATCTATATCTATATCATTTTCAACATAATATCAATATACAGTACTGCGCAAAAGCTTTAGGCACTTTGGACATTTGGATTCTTATTTATCATGGAATACCATCAGGGGGGCATCTGATCAGTTCCTTATTTATTTTGCAGCTTGACGAGGAGCCGAGACATACAGCCACAGTCATAAAGAACTTTCTTCAGTGACAAGAAGAACAAAGAGTACTACAACAGATGGTCTGGCCCCCACAGAGGCCTGATCTCAACATCATGGAGTCAGTCTGGGATTACATGAAGAGACAGAAGACACTGAGACAGTCTAAGTTCTCCAGTGGGACAACCTACCTGCCGAGAACCTTGAAAAACTGTAGACGAGTGAGAAAGGTAAAGGGTGGTCACAGCATATATATAAAACCTATTCATGACATAATTACTAAAATTTTGCAAAGTGCTGTACTCGAGGCTCGTGACCACTGAGACGCTGTTTATGTATAAAATAAGAAATTGTTGAAGAAGTCGTTGTTGTTATATTCAAATATTTGTTTTTAGTTCATGCAAATGAAATGCCAGACACATCAAGATATTTTAACACATTGATGCAAAAATCATGCAAAAATCCAGTATCTCCATGAATCAGCTTTGCTCATTGATTTGCAACAATGGCTACAATGACCTAACAGACCAAGAAATGTTAAAGGAATAAATACCTCATTATAAACAGTACAGAGAAATCTCTAAAATTCTCAAATTTATATCATCTCACCATAAATACCGTCACAACACCAAAGATAATACTCTACACCTACAACCATGAGGGAGGGAGTCTCTTATGACCTTTGCTGCATGTCTAAAAACTTTCCTAGAGAAGAACATCATGTACTCACTACACTTAATAATAACCCCTATTCCATATCTTGCTCAACTCAGTGTAATTTGCTCTTCCTGTCTTCCTCTACCCTTTATCTCCTTTGCTCTTAGCGATTATTATTTCTTTCTCAGCACATGTCTCTTTCACAGTCACTCCGTTGCCACAGGAATATCATCAGGCTAGTATTTCTGTGAGCTTTGCATTTTTCATTGTTTGCATGAAGAGCTGCTGGTTGGACACTGAAACTTATGAGCTATGTGTCAGCTATATGCCTAAAACACAAAAAGTAAATGTCATTATCTTACACAGCAGATGTACTAAAGAAGCAAGCTTAAGGAAAAATGCAGGTTTTTGATTAAGAAATGAGGTAGCCCATTTACTTTAAAGCACATGTCTGAAGGGGAAGAAGCTTTTTGCAAATGTGGCGCAATCTGTATTTATTGCCTGTAATTTTATTGTCTACAAGCCCTTTTATCGTTTTATGGTGTTTTTACTTTATTTTATTACAGTTTTATTATTTTTGTATTAATATTTTAACGTAACTGTTTCCAGCATTCAGCATTTCTTTTTTTCTCTTTTTGTTTACATCATTATTATTATGCCAAAATTTATATTAAATAAAACCTCATAAAGCAGCATTTAACATTAGTCAGTCAAATTTAAAGGTCCCCTGCAGAAATGTTTGGTGATATATAAAAATACTTTTCTCTCAATAATAATTTGTGTCTGACAAAGTTTTCTATTAAAGATTTTAATAAACTAGTTAAACACAGAATCTATGAATATGCTAATATTTCTTTATTTCTTGATCTCTCCATCTCTCCGGTTTTACTGAAAGGTCCATCCTCCAGTGAATGTGCGCTGGAGGCTTCCACATTTCCACATTGCATGGTGTGAGGATGCATATTGGACTAATACCAGCTTCTAAACCAGATGTAACATCACAAATCAGGCCTGTACTTGTCTTTACCTAGATTTAAGATGAGCACAGAACCTTCCCCTTTTCGCATGTGAATGTGAAAACAGCTTTCTAGTGTCAAACATAAGTTGTTCTGCTAAGTGAAGATGAAACATCCAAGTGAAGTAACAATAAGCCAGACACATTTTTGAGTGGAGAGGAGCTTTAAACTGTCCAGCACACAAATACACTCAGCTATTCTGTGACTTACCACACCCCACTAACACATCTGGTAGACAGGGCTCTGGGCATTATCTCTGATCCCTGCTGCATGAAGCCTCCAACAGGGAACCACAGGCTGTTTCCCAGGGTGTACTGGTTCTCCAGCATGTCCCTGCGCTCTCGCAGACACGGGTGAGGGTTGTACCACTCGTAGGGGCTCAGCCTGGTGGGAAAACAAGGGTACAGTGGAACGACCTTGAGGTCAAACTAAAGTATAGTAATGTACTTCTGTCATATCATTCAAGTCCCCATCAATCAGTCATTCGATTCCCTGTCAAACTGTCTGCGGGAGGTCGTATAAGGTAAAAAATTCCGATATGTGACAGGCAACCCGTGTTTAACAAGATAAATGGTGATAGAGCACAGATGTGAGCTGCAGATTATCAGTACAGTGTGTGATGTAATGTATTGACCTTGCAGCCAGGAAGAGCACACAGCTGACAGCCAGGTAGGCGAGCAGCATGAAGAGCCAGACAGCAGGAGAGAAGGGATCGAGAAAGGAGAAGTAACCTGGCTTCCGACCCTGGTGCAAAGAAAAAGAAGAGAAGGAGTAGGACGATAAAGAAACAGAGACAGACAGTGACAGACAGAAAGGAAGGTACACTGTGTTAGAAAAAGTGTCATGTCTTAGTAGTCAGTAAATGTCCCTTTTGCACCACAGGAGGGCAGTGTCTTTCACTGCACAATCACTGTAAGTCTGCAGTGCTTTGATACGCTAATGCTACAATCCATAAACGCTCTGTTTCACAATGCCTAATGCTGAAGCATACTTGGCTTAGACCCAAAACCTCATTAGCAATGTAAAGCTGCCACAGTTACCCAGTTACAGAGCACTGACTTATTGAGAAATTTAAATTACACCTATAAATTTCACAGTGGACACAGTGAATGCAGCATGCAGCAGACTACACAAGAACAATCCTCAGCTTCAAAAGATGAGATCAACTCTTATGCAGTAAGCAGTCTGATTCCTTAAGCTTCATCTAACAAGTGTAGCCTATCGTTCTTCTGTAGGGCCGTGTTAAAAGCAGTCCAAACAAAAGAAAATTAAATCCAATACAAGATCTGTAGTGAGTATCACCCAGCGGGCGCCCTACAGCCCTAGATAACAGCCTCACCAGCTGAACTCTGTACAAGATGCTGATCCCCAGGGTCATGAACGGCTTAGAGAAGTCGATAACTTTCTCTCTCTCCGACGTGATGGTGAAGCCCGCCACGGCCAGGTCTGCTTTCTGTAAGATTGACAAAGATAGGAAGGCAGATGGATAGATAATGGAGGGGGCAAAGAGAAAGAAAGGTAGTGGAGAAGAACCACCAGTGGTCAGGACTCTTGATGCTGGATTGGGTACATAACAGTTCTTTTTGTAAAAAAAAAAAAAATAAATTGTTTTACCGAATGAAACATGAAAAGTTTGACTACGCACATACAGACGTGTACTCTGTCTCTTTCCCTCTGGTACACACACATTATTCACGTCCAAATGAGGCTAATTGCAAGTAAGCACTGGGTGGATGGTCTTTCCACCTGTATAAAACCTTGCAGGTCTCTGGTCGCTCTGCC
The DNA here is from genome assembly GCF_021018895.1 of Seriola aureovittata. Lineage (NCBI taxonomy): Eukaryota > Metazoa > Chordata > Actinopteri > Carangiformes > Carangidae > Seriola > Seriola aureovittata. The sequence goes on from NC_079370.1 coordinate 10,054,465, forward strand.
TCCCCTCCATCTCTTCCATTAAAAGCTAATTGACGAACATGGGCCGCTAATTAGAGCTGAGTGATCAGGCAGTGGGGAGGGCAGGGAGGGAGAGAAAGCGTGGAAAGCTGGGGGAGCACCAGTGTGGCTGGCCCCACACAGGGACCACAGTCTGGTAATTGAAGTGTACCGTATGGTAATTAAGCAGAGAGGGACTCTCATTAGCCTGCTTCAACCAGAGTGTCTGTCAGAGGCGCAATAGGCCTGGACATGGGGAGGAAGAGGGGGGACAGGCTGGGATAGGGATGGTTTACTGTGAGGAAAGATGGTGCAGACAATTTTAGGCAATGCTACCACTCTCTTTTGGGGAATTATCAAGTCAGCTTTTGTCCTAGATAAGAGTCTTAGTCCCCTCTGAGGGCAATTTGAAACATGGGAAGTTACAGCAGAGTTGTGGTTTGGGGCTACAGCACGAATGTGTGTGTGTGGGTGGGTTTTCTGCGTACATCAGTGTGTGTGTGTGTGTGTGTGTGTGTGTGTGTGTGTGTGTGTGTGTGTGTGTGTGTGTGTGTGTGTGTGTGCGCGCGCGCGTGTGTGTGTGTGTGTGTGTGTGTGTGTGTGTGTGTGTGTGTGTGCGTGTGTGTGTGTGTGTGGTTTAAGTTTCTGTTTGTAGAGACACTGGTTAGAAAATTTGAGAATATTTCTCTGTTTCTGGTATGTGTGTGAGACAGAGAGACAGAGAGATGGAGAGACAGGGAGATGGAAAATACTCACCCTGTTGATTAGCTCTCCAACCATGCCAGTCCAAGAGCCATTGGGCTCTGGAGCCCCATACAGCCCATCATCCACCAGCTTGATTTTGAAGGAGAATTTCAAGATGTCTGCCAGCTCCCTAAGCATGTCGACGCAGAAGCCCTCATACTGGTCGTTACCCTGGAATTCCTGGTAGTTGTCCTTGCGCATCACATATGGGTTCTCCTGAACATGGGGGACACATAAGGAGACTCAATCCAAAACTATGAATATTCAGTTCAAGCACAGATTATTAACAGAAATTTAAAAGAGCCTATATTTTACACATCTCAATATAGTTTCCCCATCTTCTCTCTCATGCTTCTCTCTCGAGCTCTAGCAAGAACAGTGCATTTTGTATCTCTGATTGCAGAGAAAAGGTTGGTCTGTGCACAGACTATATAGTTGTGACATCACAAAATTACGGATGTTTTAGTGGCTATTTTTAAGGCACAGTTTCTGAATACAGGGAAATATTTTGATAAAATCTGGTATAAGGAGGAATAAGGGGTATCCGAAATGGCCCCCTCAAGCTCCAGTGGGAGTATCTGTGTGTTTGCACATAAAAGGTTTGATGTGTTTATACATGTAATTTTACAGTGTGCATGTTAGAATATGTATATATATAGAAATTGTACTGATACACAATAAAACATGTCCACACAGTGAAATCAACAGTATATGCCCTTACATGTTATCAAGAAAACACCAGGAATGTACCCAATGCAGTCCTGTTTTTCAAGTTATATTGTTAAAAGATAATTGTTTTCATTGTGTAATCTCTAGTACACAATTTGCTACTTTGCATATCATTTTCAATAAAGTTGAAGTTCGTTTTTTCTTTATTTTTAAATATGGAATAAAAAATGCAACCACTTCACTGAATACAGCATCTATCAGGGTTAATGCCTTTTTCTGTAATGGAGGCCCTGATAGTAAAGAATATAGCTTGCATTAATGACCTATAATAAAATGAGCCCACAGAAAACTTTTATTTCTTTACTCTAATCAATATTTTAGAGGCTGAGACACACATAAGTAGAGATAATAAGGGGAGCCCCCACTTCATGTTTTTTTTCCTAAAGGTAAAATAATGTCTTTAACTATGTGTATTTATCTGTGAAGGGAACATGGTAAGACACTTTGTACACTAAATGACAACACATTAAGCTGTTTCCATGTACATTTTTATGTTCCTACTAGCTACCCCACACACCATTTTGGGCCGATGACAATGACCGTAAAAGGCTACCATGCCTTGCTTTATTCTTAATATCTATATGTCCATTAGTGGGAGAGTGGTCACTCTCAATTAGAGATTTTGCACTTTCTTCCAAATCTAGGGCTTTACACAAATAAAATGCTCTGCATTACAGGGTTGTAATGTTGTAATGGTTTCTACATACAGAAAACATGATAGTCTTCCATCCTACAAAGTTTGTTGATGCGAAGACTAACAAATTTCAAGACATTAATGCCTAAACACGGCTTCCCAGGTCTGTCAAAGGACTTCATTTTGGGAATCAAACATTGTATAGACAAACTCTGAACAAAATCTGAAAAGGAGCTGCAACCACTTTCTTACATATACTATCTATATGATTTATTTTCATGAAAATCAATTTGTTTTGTATTCACACTACACAGGAATGAAGTAGTACATTTACACTCTATGTTGCGCAGGGACACATTTAGTTGTTGCTGCTTAAGCGTTTAATATTATGTTTGTTCAAGTGGACTCATACACTCTTGGTTGTGTGCAGCCTGCAAGGTGCGTTTATTTTCGTCGTTCATGGTTAGGTTTCTGTGTGTGATAGGAAATTTGTGCTTACTGTGGATATTGTCATGTATTTGAACAGTTCGACGGCGGATTTGATGACGGTTATGCTGACTGAATTAAAACAAGTAAATCCATCAGTGACAAAAGAACCACAGTGTTGTGTATTTCCTGGAGGGAGTGACATCTAGTCATGATGGGTGTACTGGTCAGTCAGTTAACAGTTGTGCTGGAAAGCCTGTAAACTGGTAACATTGAGTTTTAAAGATATGGCAGTGAGATAGTAACAAAATGACGATACAGAGATGCATCATGGGAGTCATACAATTCGGCTTTTTTGGAGCTTGACCAATATAATATAGGATATCTTGGCCTTGGCAGAATCAATTTAGACCGTTTATGTAATCTGCCTCTTGTGAGACACCCCTGGTGTTATGGATGTCCAGTACTACTGCTGAAGTGCTCCTTTAAAAGACATAAAATGGCTGGTGCAAAATGCAGAAGTAGATAAGAGCAAAAAAGACTCAGTGACCACAGTCTGGCCACTGAAATAGACCTGGGTACGAAGAGAAGACAGGCTCTGTTCTGATTTTAATCTTCTTCACTGAGTGCACCAAATATATTGGGCCAAAGGAAGAATCTCTTCACAAAGCTAGAATCATATGTCTAGAAATCCCCCAGTGCACAATCAAGGGTAAACCTATCTCGGGAAAAGGTGGCAAAACAGCTTGGTTAATGCAAAATATGTACATATATGCTTGCCACAACAGAAATCTCTTTTGTTCTACCATTTTGTTCTAGTTAATGTTCTACAGGATTATCCTATTTAAGAAAAAGGATTGTCAGTGTGATGATATATTATAGCATATTGTGGTGCATGGGATTTACTGGATCAGGTTGTTTTTACACATCCGATTCAACCTGAAGATGATGGAGCAGCATCATGCAAGAGATTTATTGATTTTCTGAGATGACATTACTCATATGGAAACCAGAAGGAGACAACTTCCCATATTTTGACATTATCAGAGGACCAGGATTTTGCCAGTTTGAATTTAGTAACACGTCTCTTTCAGTGCTCTGTCAGTTTCTATGACAGCTACAGTGACAGCAGAATTAGCAGAAACAGATCACAACACAGCATGAGCTGCGGCACAGGCTGCACAGCAACACAAAAACAACTCTGACCTCACTTGCTTGGCAGTCCAAAAAGGAGGTGCGACCTTACCAGTATGGTGGTGACAATGAGGGTCTTGTTTGCCAGCGTCTCTGAGACATTAATATCCAGACTGGTGGAATTCATTATCAGGGTGTTGTTGGAGTACCAGATCCCGATCTAGCAGAGAAGAGAAAGTGAGAGAAAATCAATGGCTATTGTGGGATAAATAATGTACTGTTAAGCTCCAACTTCACTGCAACTGTTTTACTGTTGCAGCAGGCTGAACACCATCTATAGATAAAAAGCATTGCAGTGAGTACATTAACCCTATTGATCTGTTTCATAGAGTGCCTTTGCATGTTTAATATTTTATGCTTTGCTTTAGCATCCATATTGTTACATACTGTATGAACACATTGATTGATTTAATTGTTCCCACTGGAGCCATAGATGAACCTGCAGCACCATGCACCACTGTAAAAAAAAAACAAAAAAAAACTGATGTTTACAAGCAGAGCAATGAGCTGGGACAAGATTGCAAAAACGGTAATGAAAAGCATTCATGATAAGGAGCTTCATTGCCATGTCTATTTTCCTTTGCTTACACCTTTCTTAAATTGCACAAAAAACAACTCACATATTTCTATTTTATGGAGACAGTAAAGTCACTTAGGTATATAAATGTGTGATTATGACCTAAGTAGTGTGCATAGGTGGAACCGCAGCTTGCAGAGGCATTTCCTTGAAAGATATTACTGTACATCTTTCAATAGGTCAGAGGAGAGGTAACGACTCCTCAGACAGAATCACAGTTTTTCTATGACACTCTTTATCCTGGCCTGACATTTAAGAGTGGGCTTTTTTTTTCTGTGAGAGAGTGGGTGCTGCTGTACAGAAAGGTGGAAGGAGTTAAAATGTTAATCATTACAATGTAATTCTCACACTGAGATAAAGTTTAGGTTTAACTGTGGTTATCAGGTGGCATTTAGTGCTAACATAGGATGCAGATGGCCTGTATTAGAGCCCAAGAAGACATTAAGGGAAGGAGGTGAAGAGACAGTGTTTCTTTCAGTCAATGAACTGCACACACAGTCCCTCAGTCTGGATCTGCAGTGATGTGTGTATTTATGCTTCATTTAATCCTGAAATGCAGGGGAAATGTATTTGATCCCTCTCTTCCCTCACCTTTCCATCTAATGCTCATTGGAGGGGCCTTCAATGACAGAATAATGCACCAAAATGGTGCTAAATACCTCGTTGGCTGGGTAAGCCAATATCTTAGTTTGGTTCAACACGTTGTCCAACTACCCTTTACAAATGTGTTGTGGCTTATAACTGGTAGATCAAGAAATAAACACAGAGACTAACAGGAAAGATCTGGTCCAGGAGAATGAATGAAAGGGAATTTATGTGTTGAACGAAAACTTTGAAGAAGGGGGGTACAATTCCTGAAGCCAGAAATTACATATGATTATTTGAACAAAATAATGTCTTAAGCAATGAAGAAAACAGTTGCTCAATTCAATTGGTCCCAGACGGGCTGGTCTGAGTGTTTCTGAAACTGCTGATCTCCTGAGATTTTGATACACATAATGTCTCTGGAGTGTCTTTACTCAGACTTGTGCGAAAGACAGAAAACGTCCAGTGAGTGACAGTTCTGCAGATGGAAACTCCTTGTTGATGAGAGAGATCAGAGGAGAATGGCCAGACTGATTGGAGCTGACAGAAGGGCTATGGTAACTCAGATAACCGCTCTTTACAACTGTGGTGAGCAGAGAAGAGAGTGAACAAAACGTTAAACCTTGAGGTGGATGAGCTACAACAGCAGAGGACCATGCCAGGTTCCACTCCTGTCAGCCAAGAACAGAAATAACAACCATAACTTGACAGTTGAAGACTGGAAAAAGTAGCCTGGTCTAGTGAATCTGGGTTTCTGCTGAAGCAGCAGATGGTAGGGTCAGAATTTGGCATCAACAGCATGAATACACAGATCCAACCTGCCTTGTGTCAACAGTCCAGGCTGGTGGCGGTGGTGGTGTAATGGTGTGGGGAATGTTTTCTTGGCACACTTTGGGCCCCTTAACACTAATCAATCATCATTTGAACACCACAGCGTATCAGAGTATTGTTGCCGACCATGTGCAGCCCTTAATGGCCACAATTAACCATCTTCTAATGGCTACTTTGTGCATGACAGTGTGCCATGTCACAAAGCAAAAGCCATCTCAGACTGGTCTCATGAACATGACAATGAGATGACTTCAGTGAACTTCAGTGGCCTCACCAGTCACCAGATCTTAACACCTTGGGGATGTGGTAGAACAGGAGATTGGCAGCATGAATGTGCAGCTGACAAATCTGCATAAATGATGTGATGCAGTCAACGTAGAGCAGAATATCAAAGGGAAGTTTCCAACATCTGGTGGAATCCATGCCACAAAGAGCAAAGGCAGTATTGGTATGGTGTTCCTGATTGAGCTCAGTGAGTGTTGTTTTAGCATTTACAAATACATGTTTTCTGTAATTGTAACTTTAAAGCCACAGCGGCTGTTGTTCAGCACACGTTAAGTAGGGTGACTTTGAACTGGTTATTTTTTAATTATGGTTTTGTTGTAACAATCCAAATACAGGATTTTGTAAAACAACAACATGATATGAAAAATAAAAAAAATAATTTTATTGTGATAAAAAATATTATCACAATACAAATACAATAAAAGGCGGTATATGACATTGATTTATTTCCCTGCCTTAAATGCAATTCAAACCCAAGTGATTGTTAGACTGGGGCTTACTCCTCAGACTCAGCTCTAAATATGTACAATAAAAATATGGAGAAACTGCAGGGCATTGCTAAAAAGGAGCAGGCATACTGAGAGAAATATCTTGCTGCGTTCAAGTGAAGACCAATTCCAAATACAAATCAAAACCAAGCCTGGGGCAAATCCAGCCTTATACGAGACAAAGATAAAATAAACTCCATAAAGACGCCATGTAATAATTACTATAGGATGAACAGATATGCACTGTAGGGTCTACATGTACTGAGCCAGTTACAAAGACTGATTTCTACAAATTGATGTCACTATTTGTAGCCATGAAAAGACAATAAATCAAACATAAATGAAATGTTATTTTTCAGATCAGAACACATCAAGTCAACATCCAGCTGCGGCTGAAAAAACAAGGCCCTGGCCAAACAACAACAAAAAAAAAAAGTCAGGGCCATACAATGCAACAATCAATACTACAGCCCAAAGCTTAGCATTTAAAATTCTATTGATGGACTATGCAGGCAGTCAATGTATTCTAGTAACCTTTAGATAACAAAAATGTTAACATATATTTGCAGCTACTACATGACCCACATCAGATTGCAGGTTATACTCCTGTGTCGTCAGGTGAAACGCATCAAACCAACGTCACAAAGTAAAGATATTTGGCTACTATCAGGGGAGTCTGTGATGAGGCTGACCTCAGTGTTAAACGCCTCCCCTGGCATTGTGAAATCAGACAGGTGACCTATAACTACCCCAAAGCCTGTGGGTGATGTGACCTGGCTGCTGCATGATAACAGATGACTCCTGACCTCTTTGTGACCTCCTCGGTGTTTCTCCAGGATCCGCAGGGTGTAGTTGGTCCTTTGACCTTTGCTGTTGAACTCCACACGCCCTGTCAGACCATCGTACTCCACCTGGCAGGCAGACGGACAGAGTGAGGTGAGGAAGTATGAGAGAGGAAGGGAAAAGAAGAGAACAGGAAGGAACAATGACGAGAGTAGGAGAAATAAATACAGGCAATCTTCTATATGAGACAAAATATTCTTCTTCTTCAAACAGATACTATCAACAGTGATTTGGAAGAAAGAGAGAGTAAAAGACAAAGAGAAAGAAAGAGGAGGAGAGACAGAGGAAGTGTCTGAGGCTGGACCAGACAGGGATGATCAGTTTCAGATCAACTGGGAGAGAGTGACTGAGTGAGAGGCTCAGATAGAGCAGCAGAGAGTGTCAACAGCTCCCTAATAAGACTCAGACCTGCACCTCACAGCTCGGCTCGGCCTCTCCAAACCCCAGGTGCCGGCACAGTTAGCGAGATCTATGATGAATAGCACGGTGCTGAAGATGGAGCACACCATGATGTTGACTAACAAAGACAGATGTCGGGCCGGTGGGGGCGGAGGCAATGAGAGATGGGGCTTGGGCTGCCTTGACAACAGGTCGTCGATGAGAGGAACACACAGACGACCAGAGATGGAAGATGACAAAGAACAACAAGAGACAGAGGTTACATGCAACGTGAGATGAGGATGATACAGAATGCAACTGTCTTAATTTATCAATAAATCAATTGAAGGAAAACTAATCAACAACAATTCTGATTCGTGACAACTGTTTGAGATGTGAGAATTTCAGCCTTTATGATTATAAATTGAAAATATTTTGGCTGTTAGTCAGACAAGTCAGATCATTTTCAGTAAGGTTAAAAATTTCAGTTTGATTAAGCAATTATTATTTTGTCTATGTATTGTCTATATTTTAGAGGCTGGAACCGACAAATGATTACTTGATTACCAAAATAGTGGTTATTTTCTGTTAATCGACTATCCATTAATCGAGTAATTGCTTCAGATCTAATTTGAAGATGTCATCAGAAGCTTTTGGGAAATGGTAACAAGTATTTTTCACAATTTTTAGACATAGATTCTCTGAAAAATAACCAGCAGTTTAATGAAAATAATTGTTAGTTGTATTTTTATAGTGTAAAAAAAAGCAACATCTTGATTTTCATGATAACACATGGAGCCACAGTTACAAGTCACTGCGTATTCTGCCTGTGTGGACATTTAAAGAAATAGAAATTAAGGTGAGCTCATATTTCACCCATATTCCTCATGATGTATGCATGTGTGTGTCCGTGTGAATGACCATTCATATAAAGGAGGTGATTGCAAACATGCAGATTTAGCAAACGTTTACCATGCGCAGGTAGTTCATAAGACTGGTCCCGTGTTGCCAGATCTGAGGCGAGGTGCAGCTGAGCGGCTTCACTCCTATTTCCTGACTGCGGTTCAATTCCCTCACCGCCCCCACCACCACATGCACCGCATCAAACATCAGTGCTGACGAGAGCTGTGGGAGGAGGGAGAGGAAACACGAGAGATATGGAAGTGGGTAAAGGCAGAAAAACGGGGGGGATGGAAACACAGGTAAAACCGACGAGGAGTCAAGGGAGAAGATGAAATGAGGAAAGAGGAGAGAGGCACAAGCACAAATGATTAAATGGTTAACAGGGATGGGGGAAGGCAGGGAAAATTAGAGGGAAGAGAGAATAGATGAGTAAACCAGTGGGGAGGAAACACAGATGGATACATCAATACCCATTAAATACATGGAAAAGACTAGCTGAATCTCTTTAACTGCTCCATGAATCAGCGTGAGGAATAAAGTAGCTTAATGTTTCGTGGCATGCAAACAAAGCTGTAAAAATTACTCCTGAATGCGTGCATGCATGAGTACTCATGTGTCCAAGAGACTGACCGCAGGGCCGGGGTATGTCAGGTCACAGCCCTCCCTCCAAGAGAGGTTGAGGCTCCTGATGAACTCCAAGTAGAAGGGATGTGTAGTGTTAAACATGGAGAATCCCACAATATTGGACTGCTCATCCACTATATCATCCAGTCTCAGGAGGGGGAAGTCCTACAGAAGGAGAAAGAGGAGAAGAAAACGAAGGAGAAAACAAAGAAGAAGAAGAAGAAGAAGAAGAGGCGAAGATGTTTGCAGAGAGAGACAGAAAATTCAGGTGAGTGACAATGTTGACAGTGAATCAAATCTCAGCAAAGAAGAAAAATACTGTGCAAAGACGAGTGTGATAAAGAAAAAGAGAGGTTATGGGGAGTGACGGCAGCTAATCTGTGATGGAGAGAGAAAAAAAAGGATATGGACAGCTCGGAAAAGGGAAAAATAGTCATACAGGGCAAAGATAGGTTGATGGAAATGACTCCAGTAGCTTTTCACAGAGATACGCACATACACTCGCATCTAAAGCACAAGAGAACATCACGCACAGAGGGCGGAGAGGGGAGAAAAAAATAAAATAAAAATCAGGCACACAGCATAAAGTGACACATTAATTCAAATGGTAGAAAGGGAGGGGAGTATATCAAAGAGGCAGATGAAAACACCGGAAGCGTAGAGGAGGTGGCGGGTGGCAGAAGAAAAAGGGCACATCACGTCTGTCATCACCTTCACCTCAGACCTCTTTTTCTTCTGTTTTTTTTTTCTTTTTTGCCATCCTCCTCTGCACTTCCACATCTCTGTACAGTATGTTTCGTTTCTCAGATCTCTCCCCCTCTCTCTCTCCCCATCCTTCATCTCCTCTCCCTTTATTCTCTCTCCATCACCTCTCTCTTCTCCCTTTATCGAATACTTTCTCCGCCTTAGCACCTTTGCTTGCTCATAAAGGGACAGAAGAGGAGGAGGTGCAGGGCAGGGGGGGGGGAGTGAACACGGAGGAAAAGAAGACAGAAGACAGGAAGGGGAAGAACTGGTACGCTCTTACCATGGTGGTGAGGATGTACTTGTAAAATGCTGATGTCATCCCCAGCTCTGATGCCTGTAGGACAAAGAGAAAGAGAGAATAGGATGAAAAAGTAAAGACGAGGCAGGTGGGACACAGAATGTGGAGAGAATAAGGGAAGATGGAGAAAGATTGATAGGGGGCAGAGATAGTGAGGGCAAAGGAGGAGAGTTATTGAGAGGCAGAGAGCAAAGGAGACAGTTGGGGGACAAAGTGTAGGAGAGAATGTGGGGGAGGGAGAGGGAGCATACGTTAATCACAGTTTTACATCATCAGGCGAACACTAGGACATTTCGCTGAGGGCAGATGTGCGCCCAGTGAAAACATCCCATACGCATTCAAACTGTGACTCACTGGGCTGGCTATCGGCATTACAGGCCGTACCATGAATCAGAACAAGCCTGGGTAACATCTGCACCGCATCCCAGCAAAAGATGTTCTTTTGTCAAATACTTTCTTGAGAGTGTAAGTGATTGTTGCTGGCAGATACGCAGAAATATTGTTCAGTCTGCTGCTCCGGAGGACAGGGAAGGTAAAAATAGATGTTAATTCTGTTACAACAACAAACGTGTAGCCTGTGGAACTTCGAGAGAGTTGCCTTATTATTTTACCGATGGTAAGTTCTGCATGCCCTTGATGACTGTAACCTGAATTTCCCATATGGATATATAAAAGAGAAAAACTATCCCCTTGAGTATTACTGCATGTGCTGTATAGTAGAGTAACTTCAAATCCTGCACATGTGTGGGCGGCTCTGAAGAATTAATTGATCCTTGAGACCTGACCTTTTTAAGGATGAGATAGGAGACAGAAGCATTGGCGTCGATGATGATGGTGGCCACTTTGTCGTCACGGATCTCCTTCAGCAGCGGCGTAGGGTCCAGGTTGTCATCCAGCATCCTGATTGACAGCGTCTCCCGGGAGATGAGAAAGCGGCGGACCAGCTCCTCCAATCTCAGCAGGCCTGAGGCAGAGCCACAGCAGAGTCGGATTGCATATCAATGTCTTTATCAGTAGACATAACTCATATTTCCTAGGTGTAAGCTTAGCAGGACCTGTGAAAATCTTGATTTATCCTTGGATGGCCACATATTTGTGTCATTTGCATGATTGATGGTTTGTCTGAATCTCCAGGAAATTAAACATAATTTAATATGGAGGCTACAATATGTCTGCATTCGCTGCTTTTCTCAGTGGGACTTATTTTTATCTCTTATGACCTCTGCCAAGGAGGTTTTGTATTCAGTCTTCTCTTTATAATCTACTTGACAGATTGTGTAATTTGAAGAAGAGTTAGGCTTCGGGCCAGGGAAGTCATTAGTTTTAATGTAGGTAGCGCCACCATGTGGTCATTTGTACAGCACTTTGCTGTTTGACCATAACACCTGAACTGTGGAGCATGGAGACAAAATATTTTCCTCCTGATTTTTATTATTTATTTTACTTTCAGGCCACATCTGATTACACATAGACACATTTTAAACATATTTTTCAACATTCCTCCTACAGACACCCTGAGGAAGGAAAGAACACAGATACTCTTTGGTATATTTTTAATATGAGTTAAGCCCATATGTATTAAAGCTTTTTTTTAGCTATCCGCCTGAGTGTCTGTCATTAGATTTTATAATCGTACACATCGCTTCACTTATTTTTCCTCTTTAATGTTACTCCTAAAAATTTCATCCAACCTTAACCAACTTTGGTACATAAAATATTTGGATGAGCCAAAAAATGTTTTAAAGATACCCACCTCCTTGTAAAAATACTCTGCTTTGAATATTAATTTTGTGTCTCATATGGCGTGTCAGACTGAGGCTACATTAACATGACAAAATATAACTCGATCAACATAATTCATAACATAAGTGCTTGTGAGTCGGATTCAATTGAAATTCATCTTTGTACACAGCCCTAATATCCTCGGACAGGTTTTAGGTATGCTACAAAATTCATGGTCTCCATCAGCAAGACAAATTTCTCAACATTTTCTATTAACAGAATAATAGGTTTAGAGTGCTGTGCAGCCTTGGCAAAGCTATGTGCTCTTTGAGTGTGTTGTAATTCACTTTGTGTGTGTTGTCTTATCCCTCAATGATTGCTTTTCAGGTCGTTGTGTGACGTGTGTGCTGTGAGTGAAATAGTATGTGTTCAAAAAACTAAAAACAATTAAATAACAAAATTGGAATGCAGGAATTCTGCTAACATCTGGTTAAAAAAAAAAAAAAGATGATGGACAGAGAGGAGCACAACTGCAGGAGCAGAAAGAGTGAAATACAGTACTTGAGACAATTCGCCCACTTCAAGCGAATTCCTCTCAAAAATGAGTATAACCAATGGCAGTCAAGACTCACTTGACACTGTGCATGGAATGAGTCTTTACTAGAAAGTCTACCCTGCTGCTTCCTAATTGTAATTCCATAGTAAAGCTCCCCTAGCTATGTAAATAAGTGGTGGGGCAGGCATCTGGGGGATGGCGGGGAAGGGGAGTGGGGAAGAGAGGAGGAAGGGAGAGGTAGTGCACAGAGCCCTTCAGCAGGAGAAAGCCTCTGTAAGCAGTGGGGTAATCACTGAACCAGGCCAAAACTTTAATTAGTTTGAGGAAGGAGGGGAGAAAAAAAAAATCAATGCACTTTACAGCTTCCTCTCCTCCCCTCTCTCCCTCTCCTTTCACATATTCTCTCTCTCAAACATAAGCTCTAACCTCTCTATCTCTCTCGTCTTAGCCCTGTGCTCCAGTTACCTCTCTCTGTCTTTATCCATCTCACTCTTACGCCGCCCACTGTCTCCTCCTCCTTGTGCTCAGTCTCTCCCTCTCGCTGTCCTTAACCTCATCCATCTCATGAAAACTGCATAATGGAATTAGGCTCAGATAGCGCGTTGTGACCCAGCCGTAGCGAGAGGAGGATACGTCGGAAGTGACCCAAAATCTCTGACTCACTCTCATTTAACAGAATATCTATGGACTGCTACTTGCACAAGCTAAAAGAGGGAAAAAAATTGATTAATCCCATTAACAGGCTGTTGCAAAAATGACCAGTTGCTAAATTCGTTACTTAATTAGGATGCGTACATGATGGTGGTGTCAATGAAATGTGTGACTTCACACATTACTCGCCTCGCTGACAAAAAAGAGAGAATGTCTACTTCACTTGTACGCACCACTCTACACTGGGGTAAACAAGATGAATAAAACAAGTGAGCTGGTGGTAAACATTGTCTGATGTTGAACCTCTGTAGAGCCGCACACACAGACACACAAGCCTACAAGCACCCGAAAACCCACTCACACGTATAGACATGCAGTACACTCTGAGGCAGCAATACACACACACACTCGTTCACACATAAACTAGCACTCAAGCACATGCACATGTACGGACAAAGTGAACTAAGCACACAGAAAAATAAAATATCACACACACACACACAGTCATTCAGAGTGTGGAACAAGCCTGTTGAGTGGCAGTTAGCACCTATTCTGCAGCCATGGCAACCAGCTCCATGGCGATAGATAGCGCAGCCAAGTGGGTCAGAGTCTGTGAGTGTGATAACCTTGTAAAGATCACCTTCAAGCCAAATATACTACACACACACACACGCACCCCTCCGTCACTCCACCAGGAGAAGCTGCATCTCTTGGCCCGGACGGTAACCATCAGGCTATCTGTTGCCTCCTATTCTTATGGGAGGAAAAGCTTGGTGAAAGACAAGGCTCTTATCTACCCATTCAACTGATGATCAAAAGTGGAAAAAGATGTCTGATGCCATTTCAAAGCTCTTTTAGTTCAATGAAATGACAAGTCCACAAGGAATTCAGCTTACTTTCAGGAAACCGTGGGACGGCTGGCTAACTGCTGGAGAGATAATGAAAGCACCGCCGCGATTGAATCAATTTTTCATAATGTCACAGCTTTTTGTTTGTCAAAATCTACCCTTTTCACACGGCCATGAGAAGTGTTCAGACTTCAATGGTCGCTCTTATTCTTTACGTAATTGCCCTTCAGTTCTTGTGCGGTTCAACTTGACTGGTGTGAGCAGTCAACAGCTGAACAACAACTCATCCCTGCTCAGTTTCATTCAGATCGGGACAGAAAGTCTGGACATCACTAAGTGGATAAATGACGATTTCTACCACCTCTTACAGCACGTAGTGTATACTGTCATATATTCACAAAGGCCTCTTTGAATACTACAGCCACCATCCCACCAAGCCCTTTAATTCCTGTGACTCTCAATAGGGGAGTGCATAATAAATCAATAACACACTCTTTCAAAATGAAAATAAAGAGGGCTAGTGACTAAGCCCCGAATCCCCTGTGATGTTAAAGTTCTCCGAGTGCCAGGCAAGTTAAATCAAATGTCCTCTTAGTTCTTCCAATACTGGAAAGCATTTCAAACACAAATATTTATTAAATTGGTTCTGGCTAACAACCCTCTGAGGTGGATAAGAGACAGTGTGCAAGAGGATGAGTAATAAATAGGAAGGCTATAGTGTGAGCCATGTTCTGAACTCTGACAACAGACAGAACTTTATGACCAGACTGTCAAAATGAGTGTCCAACATCACGAAACAGTCATGTCCGCCCAAACAGTGTGAATGTGCCAACACTCCCCCACAGAGGCATTCGTACACATAAACACACACATACAGTAGGTAAAAAAGTTCAGAAGAACACAACTGATGCATTTACACCCACCTAAAGACAAACATAGCCACAGGGTCACAAACATAACTTTGTCAATAAGTATACAAGGTGTACTCACACTCAGCCTTGGCACAGACCAGGCTGGCTGAGGGGTAACTGAACGAGCGCAAGATGGCTCCTATGGCCAGACTCAGGTCCTCGTTGCTAGGGTACAGAGTGACAGAGGCAAAGCGCAGGTACGGCAAGCGTGGAGTTTCCTCGGGACCAATCTTCACATGAGGGATCTGTAAAAATAAAAACAAAAATTTTTAAAAAAGGAGAGCGGAGAGGAGAAACATTAAGGAAGGCAAGAAAAAAAAAAAGAATGTGTCGTGATTAAGTCCTCTCCAAACACACACACACGACAGAAAAAAAAACTGTGAATAAGGAAATCCATTAGCGAGGCTAGAGGGTGAAAAGAGAGATAAGAAAACAGGCAGATGCAGAGAACAGAGAGACTTAAGGATAAAAGGCTATGGAAAGAAAGGAGAAAACTGTTGGAAGAAGTGGATGGTAGTTAATTATATGGGAAGAAACTCAATAGGCAAGGAAAACCAAATCTCTAGATACATTCATCATGACAACTGTGTGGGTAGGAAGGGTAGTAAGTCAGAGAGAGGGAGCTAGATGTGCACAGATTTGTACCTATTTGTGTGTTTATCTTCCACACTCACCTCCTTCTCTCCACATATGTGACTGACAGTAGAACCAGAGGCGGGGCTGGAGGCGGGACCTATCACAGAGACGACGCCTTTGGGTAGAATCTGACACACTGAAAGGAAAAAGGAAAAATAAACACTGAATATGCAGACACACACACACACACACACACACACAACTTCCCTCCGCTTCATTTTGACGGCAGCACTGAGCTGGCAAGCAGTAAGGGCTGCAGTCAGGGGAAGTGTGGAAATCTAAAATGCAGCAAAAACTCAGAGGACACATTACGATTTCAGTTGAACTCCTCATTCTATTGTAGAAGCAGGATGCATCTAATTATAATCTGATTTATTTTGAGATAAATACTCCAAGGACCACAGCAGGGCAGCCCACAGGTTGCCTTCTGCTATCATTCACTTGTTAATACAGTCATTTTTAATGATTTTAATAATCTTTAAGACATTTCGCTTTAATTATATCTCTGGCATCAGAACAATGCTGGCAAATTGGTTGTCACCTTTTTTGCATGATTACCCTTCTTGCAGGGGGAAGATGTTGGGAAAACAGTTTTGCACATTAGTCTATTACATTAACTATTCATGAAATTATATGACTATTAACTCACTAATTTCTTTGCTGAGGAATGGCAGGAGTAAACACTGTCTCTGAGAATCTGCATACAACATATTCAAGCATAATATATGCCATGTCTCCATTATGTTTATATATTGTATTTAAGCCTAAATGAAGAATTTCACACATTTTTTGTGAAACACTCAGCACAGGAGCATTTCTGTAAGTTTCCGTTTGTCACACATCAAAACTGGATTTTTTAGTTATTTAGTTTAAGTTATGCTTTTCTTTTTTCTAAGCTCTACATGCGAGGGCCTGAAGTTTGCTTTTTTTTGGCAAATGTCTGAAATGGCTTCACAATGTTGAGTAGACAGGGGGAACAGATCAGGTTCATTGTCTGTCTTATACTCGACTAATTGACCAGCCTATAGTCTAGTTACTGATCAACAGCCGTAAGAGACTCACAAGTCCAGCTGCCAAAGACAAAAGAAACTTGGAAATGCTTAAAGGAATACTTCAACATTTCGGGAAATATGCTTTTTTGCTTTCTTGGCGAGAGTTAGACGAGAAGACTGATGCCTCGTGTCTATACGATAATTATGAAGCTACAGCTAGAAACCAGTTTGGTTACCTTAGCGTAAAGACTGGAAACAGGAGGGAACAGCTGGCTTGGCTCTGTCCAGATGTAACAAAATCTGTCTACCACCTTGTCTAAAGCTCATTAATTAACACATTATATTTCGCTTGTTTAATGTATGCAAAAACCAAAGAGCAGTTGCCAGACGAAATAGTCTCGCACATAACACAGTAAAACAGTAAACTGCCATCTTTGGGAGGTTTTTTTGTACGGATTAAACAAATAACATACAATGCATTAATTGATTAACATTAGAGGGCCTGTCAGAGGATTTTTTATTTTTTTTACATTTATGGACAGAGCCGTTTTCACTGTTTCCCCTAGTCTCTATGCTAAGCTAAGCTAACCTGCTGCAGGCTGTAGTTTCATATCTAGCATCCGGATATGTGAGTGGTATCTGCTGTTGACCAGCTGTGTTGATCCATCACAGGCCGAAGCTGGATCATGTTCTCCACTCGGGCACTAAAAATTTTAGCTAACAGAGAAATGTAATTGAAATGTTTTCGTACAGCATCTCTTTGATAAGCACCGAGTTTATTTTCAGTGACAATGTTTTCTGTCTACCCACCTGAAAAATGCTGTCATAGATACAGCAGAGTCTGGTGACTTGACTGTGTTATTCTGATAGTGAAAAAGTTCTGTTCTTGCTGGTAGAGTTGGTTGGTATTTTAATTCATCCCAATTAGTCCTCCTCGGTTCCTGTCATTGTCTGTGTGTATGCCTGCCTGAGTATGTGTGAGTGCATATGCCCACACTGTGCCCGTATGTATGAGTGTGTCTGCAGAAAAGGATGTGCATGCGTGCATGTATAAATGCCTGTGCACGTGTGTGGGGGCGTGTGTATGTGTGTGCTTCGGTGTGTGCGCGCGAGTGTATGCGTGCAAGCACGCCTCAGACAGCCGTAGCTGTAAGATGATGAGCTCTCTGATCCAGAGACCAAAAAAACACTGCAAGCAAACAAGCCTGTCAGAGTCTCCTGCCCATCGGTCAAGGACACACACACACAGAAAGACACATACACATACGCCTGCAACTCAAGCATACACATATGTACACAACCCTTCTCAAGCACACAGAGACATTTTGCCAGTAGCTTGTGGCAGGGTCACTGACCTATTAGAATAGGAGCAGGGAGTCTGTGTCTCCTCTGTGGCTAGATTCAGCCGTACATCTTCTGTCTTTACAGACTCCAAACATTCTGTTTTAAGTCTGTATATCAATACAAATTTAATGGAGCAGCCTCTTTGGTATGGTGCTGCTTTCTGTTGGCCCGCACTGCTGATCTGTATTAGTATTTGATGATTTGTTTTTGTCTGCGCAGTAGCCAGTTCCAGCTGTTACTGGAGGGCACTGGTCCGCTGTTTTTAATGAGACAGGCTTAGTGGCCCATTACTGGTCTCCAATGACATGTTAAGTAATCTGCACAAGCTCTTACTGGTTCCTAATCACATGAAAGTGGTGGTGTTTTGTCATTCTAGTCATCATTTGCGTTTTTTGCTAATAAAAGGCAACTTTTTAGAAAATGTATTTATATAGTTTTTTTTTTGGATTAAAATTTGCAGTATTCAGTAGGCTACAGTTCTTTTCTACTCTGTACTAGTCACTATTAATATTTATATTCCATATTACTAATAATATCTACTGGTACTTTTAGTGGTCACTTTTTGTCTGTGGTAATTAGACACTATGCCCTATTGGACTCTAATGGATTTAGCTGGATTTCATCACTCTTGCAGGGTTGTGTGAATCTGCTCTGTTGGTCTTCACTGGTGTGCATCAACTCCACTCACTGGTGTCGGTAGTGTCGTACTGGGAGTCTTTTTGCAGCTCGTATATGTCCACTTCCACTCGGGCTCGGGCCGGACCCTCCATCACACTGTTGATGTTCTCCCTGGCCAGGGCCAGCGCCAGCCGCTCCCCACGCCCACACACAGACTGGTCGTCCAGGATTGCCGCTAGAGAGGCAGAGAGGGAAGGTGAGACAGGTGAAGCAGAGGAGAGAAGATGGACGGCACCGGGAGACGGGAAGAACGGGAGAGGAGTAAGCAAAAGAGATGAGCGAGAGTGAGAGGTGGATGATTGTTTAACAGTGTTGCCTGTGCTCATGTGTGGGTGGGAATGTATTTGGGAAGATGAGTGGAGCTGACAGAGGAATCATAACCACTGACTTGAAAAGGAATGCAAGAAACTAATGTTGTTCAACATAGTAAGTGGTATGAAATCCAAACTATATTAGAAATGAAAGGAACAGTTAAACATTTTGGGTAATATGCAAAGTAAGAAGCTGTTAAATATGAATCTCGAGCCAAGAGACAATTAGCTTAGCTTAGCATAAGGACTGGAAGCAATACAGCTAGCCTGGCTAAACTGATGGGCTGCTGGCTCTAACTTCATCTATACTGTACAGACATGAGATATTGATCCTCACCAGAAACCAAATAAGTATATTTCCCAAAATGGTGAACTAGTCCTTTAAAGAAGGAAACATTCTTACTGATGATACATAAAAACTTGATCAAATAAAACTTTAAGAAACTAAATCAGCACCGCAAACATTTATACCAAGGGTAGGTGATATACAGTATCATTGGTTTTAGCTCGTACCTTTGGTTTTATTTTGTCCGTCCAGTGTATCTGTATTTACCATGTTGTCATGATTTTCAAGAAGGTTCCCCTTGACATATTAAATTACAGTCCTGGTTGGAATTATTGGGACACCTTTTAAATACATAATTTAGAATATCTTCAGAAATAAATGCAAATTAAATGCAAATTAGCCAAGTTTGTATAAACAGTCCTTGTACAACAACAAAATGCTTTGATATTGTGAAGTAAAAAAAAAACATGCTGGACAGAATCATTGACACCTTTTTGTTGAATTCAAATTAATTCATCAAACAAAATAAAAAATCAAATTAATCTCACGTGTTTATTTGTCAGCGTGAGAGTTAACCATCGATTGATGGTTGTGCTGCGTAAAACGGGGCTGATTGTTTCAAATTTCTTTTTCACAATGGCAAAGACGAGAGCTGACTGAGCGCATCAGAAATGTTTTTAGCAAAAAAACATAACGATTCCAAGGCAATCGGCAATGATCTTGAAATCCCTGTTTCAATAGTTCACAATGTTATCAAGAAGTTTCACAGTCATAAAACTGTTTCCAGGATGTGGTGCTAAGAAGAAATTCGATGTGAAGGCTTGGAGCAGATTGTGGGGGAAAAAAAAAAACCACACAAGACATCTAAAGAGCTTCAGACTGATCTGGAGCAATCTGGAGTGGTGGTTTCAGCCCGTACCACACACTAAACCGAGAGGAGAAGCCACAGTCTTTCTGGGATAATGTTCTATGGACAGACGACATCAAAGCAGAGCTTTCTGGGAATGCAGTGCATCAGTTTGTTTATATGTGACAAAATGGAGCCAATAAGGAAAAGAAGACCCCACCTACAGTAAGACATGGTGGAGGATCTATCATGCTGTGGGGCTGCTCGGCTGCCTCTATTACTGGAGGCACGGAATATATCAAAGAAATGATGAAATCAGAAGATTACCAGGGCATTTTAGAGCGAAATGTGTTACCCAGTGTCAGAAAACTTGGTACGAGGCGAAGGTCTTGGGTCTTTCAGCAGGATAACAACCCAGAGCACACATCTAGCCGCACAAAAGAATGTTTGAAAAGGAAAAGACGGACTGTTTAAAACTGGCCAACAAAGCAATGAGTCCTGACCTAAATCACATTGAAAACCTTTGCAGAGAGATAAAATCTGCCATTGCAAAAAGGACCCTGCAAAATTAAAAGAACTTCAACGCATAACAGAGGACAAGTAGCAGAAACTGTCATAATAATTGTGTTTGGAATACATTTTGTATTATTTTAATATTGTGCAATTTGTTTGTTTTTTTATCTTATTTTGTCCAATGACCTTGGACATTTTTTCAAAAATATTTTGATTATACAAAATTGGTTAATTTGCATTTATTTCTGAAGAAATTCTAAATTCTCTACTTAAAAATTCATGGTTGCAACAATTTCAATCAGGACTGTATTTGGACTAATATGATTTCGTCTTGATGGAGTCAGTCAGTCAGTCAGTCAGTTATCAAAATACTGACTTACACAGCTGACAAACACTTCTTTACCCAGTTTTGTAACAGTGTTTGCAGTTGTGATTATGTTATGTTTACGTTTTTGTCGAACATCTGTGTAACATGAGCTGCTTTGGTCAGTCAAATATCCTCAGTGCTTCCAGAAAACGTCAGAGATCCACTGATATTTTAAACATCTCAGAGTATTGTCCAAAAAACTAAGAGGCGTTGTTGCACACCTGCAGGTTTTAAGGTTAAAAATGAAATCTTGAAACTACAACAACAAGAGAAACTTTTATCTGCCAATCACTTACAATATAGAAGAGTAAAATGGGGAAACTTTTATTACAAGTTTGTACTGAAATAACAACAACAGGTTTTTTATTTATGCTTATTTGGCCTTAAAATGGTTTCTTGTCACCCTGTATCTTATTGTACTGTCCAATGTGACAAAAACCACTTTGAGGCATTAAAGGCGGCTGGAAAAAAAAAAAACGCACATACACAAAAAGTATGTTGAGAAACTTTTTCACCCAGGGGAGGTGGGGACGGAGGGACGGCTGACCACTCACCCATACGGACGGAGGAGAGCAGGGGGGCCTGACTGAGGGAGCGTGGCGGCATGGTGACTAGCAGGAAGGAGAGGAAGTGTATTGACAGCAGCAGTGCTGGCAGAGCCGGCATCTTCTACTGCTCCTCATGGAGAATGGTCTGCTGGCTGCCTGTACCACCACCTGCAGGAGTGGAGGACAAACAGCGTGTTACTGGACACACAAACCACCGTCTTGGTACAAGATGTCTCTCTTCAAATTGTCATCCTGCGGCTCATCTTCAGTTTACGCTGTCATTTCCACGTAGTGTGTGCACCTTTAATTTGACAGCACATAGAATAGACTTTCATACTATGAAGATGTTCACTGTCATATCACAAAAGGCAGCCCAGTCCCATGCATACAGCCTGTCTCATAATAAAATACAGTACAAACATCTCTATTTATGTCCCCCCGTGGAAAGTCTGCCGTTTAGAAGTGACAGTATTCAGCCTTGAAAAGATCTCGAGAGGCGGTTCAAAGGAAACCATCACAACAATCGTCACAGTGCACTCACTCAAACACATCTACACCGTACACACGCATACGTGCGTATAAACAAATGCAAACACACAGATACAGTCATACTAGAAACACTTGCTGAACAGTATTATGCTCTGAACACATGCACAACCATATACAATACGCCCACACACGTCTGTACTTACTCATGTTTTCCATCACCTAACCATCACCCCCCACCTCTGAACAGAAACACAAAAAACACACACACACACACACACACACACACACACACACAAAAAAAAAAAGTACACCAAGAGAGATGAACCGAGCTCCACTGGTGCTAAGCATCCCTCTCCAGGAGTGACAAAGCCTTGCTCTGACTGACAACATGACAAGGCAGCATGAAAGGATGGAGAGATGAAGGGAGGGATGAAGACAGAGGAGAGAAGAAGGAGTGTTGTGTGACAGACAGGCAGGGAGGATGAGGGAGGGGTGGCGCTGGTGATGGTGGCCACAGCGGTGAGGGATGTTGACCTGGGAATGTTTCAAATGTCTGGTTCACCGGTCTGAGCTTTAGACAGGTCTGACAGACAGCTGAAAGACTCAGTTCATGACCCTCAATTGACCCCTGCAGCTGTAAACACAGGGGGTGCTCAAGAGCTAGAAGGCTGACCTTTGACTCTGACAAGTACATGCGGGGGTGGAAATGAGTTGATGCTGTGTGTTTGCACATACACTTGTGTGTACATCAAAGAGGCAGATGATGTGGATTGTCGGTCACTGTGTTGTTCGAACATCCCTCCCACCTTCATCCCTGTTTTTTCACTTTGAAATCATCACTTTGTCTTTATTATCCCCACTCACCTTTCCCACACTCGTTTTGTCTTTGATTTTTAAAGCACATCAAAAAATATCTGCGACTGTGATTTAAATCTGTCTTCTTCTGTCATAAACCAAACATAATTCTTTTTTTTCTTTGTACCCTCTAAGCAATCACTGCCCTCCCTTTCTTCCTGTGTAACTTTATATGTCTCTCATTCTCGGCTTTGAGGGAGAACAAACATGTGCGCAGACATGTTCATAATACTAATAGCGTGTGCCATACCGTGCAAATGGCTGTGTTGCTCTCATTATAGTTACCACAGCTCAAAGCGAATAAAGGCAGGGCTTATGTAAGGCCAGCTGTGTGTGTGACACAACATAGTATAACAGTGGGGGAGTCATTTTTTTTCCCCCCACTCACTGTTTTCAATAAATCGTTCTTGTTTAAACACAGTATCTTACACTGAAGGTGCCAGTAAATAATTACTTCATCGAAATGTTTCATTCCACTCATTTGGTCATTTTTGTGTCCATGTGTATAGCGGTGCATATTTACAACAGAGACAGTCATGAAAGAGCTGATTATTGTGACCGCACAGTGAGATACGGCAAACTGCTGTCATACAACTGTGTATTGTGCACAGTACTCCATTTTGCTGGCTGTTACTACTGTATTCTGTTTGCCTCCCACACCAGCGGTCTCTTTCTCAATTTACTCCTCACCAAAGTGTGTGTTTGGTGCCCGGACCTGTGTGTTTATTCCAGAGCATGTATGAGCATGCGCTTAGCTTCTGCGAGTGTGATGGCGTATTGATCGAGCCCAGCTGAAGTGGCGGGCCCTCAGGTGCAGTCAATCAAAACAATGGGGAACCTATCATGGGAGCGCTGCATTTCACAGGAGCCATCTGATTGGCTATTACCAAGGAGCAGATTGCCATGATGACGAATAAGATCCTAACTGAGGCTATGCCTTCATCAATGATGGGATGGAACCGGTGCTATTTCATTGTTATTGAGAGCTATTGACAGCATTAGACAGAGAAGATTAAAGCATCTATACTCTCAAGAGAAGGGGAGGGGGGCCCGGGGGGGCGATGGAAAGCTGTGATAGAAGAAAGGAGAATGAGAGAGAAAAAGAAGCAGAGGGAATGGGCTGGGGACGATGAGGGAATAAAAGAACAAAATTGAATACAGAGAGAAGAGATTGGAAAGTGTTTCTGCAGAAAGAGAGACGCAGAGCAGGATAGAGATGGAAAGACAGAGGCGCAGTGGTGGAAAGTACATTTACTCAAGTGCTGCACTCAGGATTTGTATTAGCTTATACTTTTGCACCACTACACGTCAGAGGGAAATATTGTAGTTTCTAGTCCACCACAGCTACTAGTTATCCTCCAAAATACATGCTAATAATAAAATAATGATTAATTATAAATTACATAAAAATATATATATATATGTGTGTATATATATATATATATATATATATATATATATATATATATATATACACATACACACATACATATATGTTATATACATACATACATAAGTTCAGCTCCGTTTATCATGGTGCCTAATGCTTTATCATTAATGACAGATTTCTTTCTCCTCATTGTCTGTATTTGGATACACTTGGATACACTACACAAAACCTTAAATATCCCAAAGGCACAGTACAAACGAACCTTTACGCAACGTAACCTTTGTTGGTTATTTGGATTTAGACATGCTGTTCCTGTGGTTGACTTACTATTGTCAAAAAATCTTGATCTCACACACTTTGCATGATGAGTACTTCTGACAGTGTTGAATATTAACTTATATTTCCTAATACTTCTATTCATTAGTAAAATGCATTTTTTTTTCTGATTACATGTTCCTCCTATTGCAGGAGAGTAAAAGAAAATAAGTAGCTATAATGTAGTAGAATAAGGTGGAGGGGGTCAGAGAAATAGATTCAGTCAAAGAGAACGAGAGAAAATAGTGAGATACTATTGCCGTGTTTAATCTGCGAGGACTGTGTGTCTGGCTGCTGTACGTGCTCTGTTGCTGTAGTAGTACATGGCTGAGTCCCTGTAGCAGTCGGGTGTTAGTCTGCAGGGAGCTGGAGCAGCAAGAGGGCCGAACGGAGCCAGACTAGTCTGAGCTGTACAGAGAACACTGCTTCTAGCCGCCCTCACTCGCTTTCATTCTGCACCCTGCTGTAAGTCACCCTGCATGTTGGCATCACTGAGAAATACACAAAAGCAAAAATACATAAATATCCTAACTCACAGTGTGTGCGTGGGTGTGTGTGTGTGTGTGTGTGCGGGAGAGAGTAGAAAAGAGAGAGAGGCAAAGGGAGAACAGAGAGTGAGAGAGGGGACATTCATCCCAGTTGGAGATTTAGCTGTTTGCTGCATGCATTCATCTTAGTGTGTGTATGAACGCATATGCATATTTGTGTGTGCTTGCTGTTTGTGTGTGTGTGTGTGTGTGTGTGTGTGTGTGTGTGTGTGTGTGTGTGTGTGTGTGTGTGTGAGAGAGAGACTTGGCGGCTTGCTTATAGTGTCTGCAGTGCCTATTATGAAAGAGAAAACCGTAAAATCAGAGATCTTAATTATCCAGAGAGAGTGGCGGGGGGAGGGGGGGGTAGACAAGGGAGGGGAAGCAAAAGAAGGGCCGGACTGGGATGGGGGGGGGGGGTATGGAGAAAATAAAAAAACAAGGGAACGCTATCTCGCCTCACACCCCCAGGCAGATGAGGAGAGGATGAACGGAGACTAAGGCAGAGGAAGGAGGATGAGCGATAGCAGGGGAGGAGTACAAGAAAAGGGGGATGTGGAGAAAGACAAAAACAACTCAGATGGAGAAAAGCAGCTTGAGGGGGGGATGAGGAGAAGGAGAGGAGAAGGGTGTTGGTGGGGGGGCTGACGAATCATTTGTTTTTCCCCTTCTGCCTTATTGTATGACACAAGAAAATCTGACAGTTATCATAATGGAAGGATGAATCATTCCCATAATTGAATTTGCAAGTGGAACGGCTTCAGTGGCTGTGGATTTAAGGAGACTGTACCGCCAGTCATTACAGGACAGAAGTGTTATTTTGCTCA
The DNA here is from genome assembly GCF_021018895.1 of Seriola aureovittata. NCBI lineage: Eukaryota > Metazoa > Chordata > Actinopteri > Carangiformes > Carangidae > Seriola > Seriola aureovittata. The sequence goes on from NC_079370.1 coordinate 10,080,361, forward strand.
TTCCTGTCACAATTAGTAGTCATTGTTGACTAGAGAGCGCCTGCTGCGGAGAGCTGGGCTGCCGTCCCTGAATGAGCACAGGGAGTCAGGACATTTGTTAACCCCTAGACAGTATGGGTGAGTGGGGAGGTGTGTGTTTGTGTGTGTGTGTGTGTGTGTGTGTGTGTGTGTGTGCGTGTGTGTGTGTGTGTACACGGACTGTCAGTGTGAGTGGAAAAATACAGAGGACCCTTTGCTCACCTCTTTTAGCTTTTTGTAGGATTAAGTGTTTAGTACTTTGTGTCTGCATCTAATATCAAAGCAGCAGCACATGTTCTTTGGTTGCATTGACTCAGCATTTTTACTTTGCACCCATTTGCACTTGCTCCCTCTCCTCTCCTCTAACATGTACCTCTGTAATCTCACCATCTCTGCCTTTTTCTCCTATTTTACCTTTGTCCTCCTCTCTATAGTCTTGTCTCTCTGTTCCTGCTATCCCCTTTGTTTCAGTATTTCCTCTTTTTTTTGTGGAGTTTTACCTTCAACTTGCCTGTTTTTTATTGCCCCTCTTAATTCTCAGTGATACAGGCTCTTGAGACTTCAGATTTGAGGCATGCCAGACTTTAAGGTGAGGTTCAACATTTTGAGCAAATATGATTTATTCATGTGATGTCGTTCTCCCAGGACGCGGGTACGTATATCTCAAATTAGATTTTTGAAAATGTTTATTTGAATGCAGAATGTTGGGTAAAAGGTTACATTAGCTTGGCCATATGGAATAAGAAAAAGTAAATGCTCCATATCTTAAAACTATTCTAAATGCAAACTAAGTCATATAAAGGGGGATGGACACAATAACATGAACAGCTATAGTAAATAATGCAATTCAATTCAACAGTAGGGCAATAAACACAACCCTGTGAAGCTTCTGGTGTTGAATGTTTGTTTCTGAGAAGAGTTCCTGTCGTGGTGCAATTTAATACAGCAACATCAAAAAACTGCAACCTGAAAAAATGAGTTGAATCTCCATTCTCCACCTCTCAAACCAAAACTTATTGCCAGACCGAACTTTGACACGTTGTGCTACGGTTAGGGAGAGATTGTGATTAGTGTTTTTTAACTGCATTCATACCCTATGACTTGCACAGAACACTTGGCACTCGACATAAATCAAGTGGCACAGAATCGTTCAATATGGACATAATTCCAGGGGGCAGAGCTGAAAGACAATTAATCAACAATTTGACAATCGAGGAAATGTGTAAATCTTTTATGAAACAAAAATGCCAAACATTTAATACTCAAAAGTGGGATTTGTTGCTTTTCTCTTTTTTATATGATTGTAAATTGAATCTCTTTGGGTTTTGGTTGATGGGTGAATAAAACAAGCTATTTGACGATGTCCCCTTAGGCCTAAAAGTGATCTTAAGTGCATGACAATTAATAGAATAAGGGGGGGTGTCAGACTCCAAGGAGGATCAAAACACTATTTACTTAAATAAGCAAATAAATAAATTTGCGGTTTGGTGTCAGTGCCCAGGTGCTTCATCTATGCTGATTTTCAGTAGCCTTGCACCTACATGTGATGTGCATGCGCTGTAACTGTGCTCTCTTTCTTATTTGTAGAATAAACAAGTCATCAAAAATAATGAAAAAAGTTGAAGCCCTTATTATAAGCTTCCTGGTATTTATTGGGGGGCTGTGATTAAATTGTACAGGTGTTTACATCACCGCGTCCAACCCAAGTAAGTCCAGTCTCAAGCCTTCTGTCTCGCTGTTACTCCCACCCACTCCCTATGTGATCACCTTGTCCTCCCTCAGCAGGGCTGCACACACTATGATCTCTCATTTTTACCTCTCTGCCCCCTCTCTCTCTCACTCTCCCTCTCTCTCTCTCTCTCTCCATTCTCTGTATCTGTATCTCTTCTCACTCAGCCTCTATCTATTTTGTCTCTTTTCCTCAGGAACACTCTATACCCCTGTCTCTTTACTGACCTCTCTCTTCTCTCTCCCTATCTCAGCTCTCACCGCTCTCCTCAATCTCGACAGTGCACTGTCTCTGTTACAGTCCCCCCTCCTCTCCCTTCCTTCCTTCCTCCCTCCCTCTCCCTCTCTCTCTCTGTTCATTGGACATGGATAAATTCTTGCCAGTGTTCTCCTTGACAAAGAGGCCCTCAGTCAGTGACACCGCCTGCTTGGGGAACCACCGTGCTCCTGTGACACTGTCACATCCGAGTATGTCATGCACAAACATACACACACAAACACACAAGCATCCAATATAGCTGCGTACACATACACTAACTCTTGAAGAGGGTTCAAAGAACACTGTGTGTGTGCGTTTGCTTGTGCGTAAGAGCATGTCTTTTTGTTTTTTCTACGTCGATGCATGTCTTCGTGTTGTTTGTTTGTACATGCCGGCGGTGAGTTTGCATTTCAGCCTTCCTGCTTGCATATGTACCACCTGCTGATCAGATCAGTCTAGGGGTGGAGGGGCTGGGTGGTGTGGGGTGAAGCTCAGAGCACTGCTTTCCCCGGGAGCTGTTTAAAAAAAGATGTGCTGTTCAGTGTCACTAGCTGTCGACGCAGATCCCACCTGTTGCAGCTGCAGCTTATGTAAGCAGAGCAGTTTAATCACAATTAGGAAGCTCTCCTTGAACTCACTCGCCCCCTGGCTTGTTTGCTAAAATTTGCATTCAGAACAAAAGCCTTGGAAATATAAGAGTGATATTACTATACACGGCGCTGCAAAGAGAACAATGTCTGCGGGAGAGCAGAGTGCTGTCAATTTAAATAAGTGTTAACTATCAGGTGGATGGAAATTAAATGTTTTTGCTTTCATCTTAAATGGCTGGTATGGGTTTAGTTATAGGACGTTATACAACAGTATTGGTACATACTTTAGTGTTTGATTTATAATAATCCCATTGCTGGACTACAAGTCCCCTGTGTTTTGAATTTTTACTAACTGTTACAATTTTCTGCTCATTTTTTTTAGTAGATGTCTTCTCCCAACTACTCCTCCTGCTACACAGCCGGCCATCCGAGGAGGAGGGGTTTCCTTTTGAATTGCCTCTCCTGAGGCTTTTTTTTTTCCTGCGTCTGTGCTAAAGAGTTTTTGTGTGAATAGTATTTTTCTTGTCTTCTTAGAGAGCTTAGCACCATTGGTGTGAGTCTGTCGAGCCCATTGAGACGTGTGTACGCTTCATTAGTCTTCACATACTGTACAACTCTGGCTTGGCTTGACTCTTTGTAGAGGCGTCATGACCTCATATTAACATAAAGATCCTCTCACTCCAGGATCAAAAGTTTAGTTTGTTCTATCAGTCAGAGCATGTGTGTGAATCACTGGGAGTGTGTGAGGGAATATTGCTTTAGAATAACCAGATATTTACACAGAAGTTAAAATGGAAAACGGAAACAACGTTGCTATACACTGTGAGGCAGACAAAGGTAGAATGTTTGCCTTCGCACAGCCATGGCTCTGTGATGAACCGATGAACCAACTCCACACAGCTCTCCCACTTAGACACCCACGCGCCACACACACACACACACACATCAGACACACACACAACAGATACATAGAGATGTACACAAACATATCCAACACACACATACACAGGTTGTGGTTTAAATGACTCAGATGGCATTTGCTCCCTTTGTCTCTCTCTCTCTCTCTCTCTCTAACTCTCTCTCTCATTGTCAGGTTTTGCTGCCGTGGCAACAGAGTCGAGGATGAGAGGAGGAGGTAGTGGGAGCGGGGAGGAGGGTGAGGGAGACGGAGAGAGAAAGAAGGGAGGGAGCTGGTGATGGAAAAGGTAAATGAGAGATCGAGGAGTCAGAGCCCACTGGTCATGTGAGGCGGGGCTTCATTGCTGCTGCAGTGTGTGTTTCTGACCGGTCTCTAGTAGTGAGAGGCAGAAACAGTGAGAATGTGGTTTTGCTACGTGACTGGGAGCAAGTGTGCACGCTGCGCCTGACTCCGGTGCGCACACTGTATGACTAGGACATGTTGCGTGTCCACTCACATTGTTGTATAATTCTGTCACCCACGACTACATCTAAAATTGGTCATCTGGACGAGCCATCACACTATCAGCGCTGATAGAGAGCAACCAGGAGGAGAGGAGAGAAGCCAAAGAAAAAAATAAAAACATGAAAATAAAGGGACAACTGAGTGCTGTGAAAGTGCTCTTGTGTTTCAAGTTTACATGGAGGGTTTCTGGTTTGTGTTTTCGTCTGTACTAATTTGCTCTGCAGAAAGCAGCATGCTCAAATTTGGTTTGTTTTCAGCTGCCCGGGGCAAGAGACAAATTCTCTCTGACTGCTCTTCTCAGACTCAGTTCAACATCTGAAAAGGATTCACTTGCAACTATGCAAAGCAACTACGCAAAGACCAAAATATGTAGGGCAAGCCACTGTTCCCATTCCAGGAGATGAATGATCATGCTCTCTTGTAGAGTTAAACTGTCAAGCACTAATGTAGAAATCCAGGGTTAAAATCCTGTTTAAAAAAAACAAACTCGTAGTGTTTTATTTTCTGCCAGCTCTCTTTCATTTACGACATTTCACAAAGAGATCAGTGGTGATCGTTGCAGGTATTATGAGAGGCATCCGGAGAATCAATAAGATAATATGAAAACATAATTTCGAGTTTCCAGCAAATGTCTCTCTATGAACAGACATTCAACTTGATCATTGACATGATCAGACAAGGTGATGAGTGATGAAACTAACAATAACAGTAAGTAGCAGTAATGGCCATTTGTAAGCACTTGATGACCAACACTTCATATATTCACTTGTTTCTTCATCTGTTACTGTAATACATTTATAAGTTAAGTAGGCGCCAGGCAGTAGATGAAAAAATAATTTAATCTAATGAATACAAATGTAGTAATTATCTTGTTTACTTCATGTTGCTTCATCTGACATTGTTTTCTGGTTGTGTTGAGGACTGTGCCTTGGGATAAATGCATGAAAAATACATTTTACTTTTGATGCTGCTGCGAAAATAGATGAGAAGTTTGCATTAGTGCCAGATGGTGACTATAAGCCATGAATAATGCCATGAGACTTGAGACAGCGCCAATCTGTGTTGACTCAGTGACAATCTGAAGTCTAGGTCTTAATACGGTCTCCATGTTACTACAGCAGGAAAATCGAAAACTAACTCGAAATATGGTAGACTACCTACAGATAGATGAAGAAATACTTGAAATACCACAAATAGTTCAAGGTAACTATTTCTTATCCTTGAATGTGCAGGTGTAGAGAGATAAAGGAACAGAAACTATGACGAGCAGGGGCACTCCTGGTGGCTGTATTGGATTACATAATTGATCTGATTATGTATGAGCAATTTCATTAAAACAGAAAGAGAAACAGCATCATCCATATTAAAAAGGTCACAAAAGCAATAGCATAACACAATGAAGCCCTGAGGGATTTTTTTTCATTGTGTCTCATGTTAAAAACAACATGGGTACGAATATAGCTCGTGACCTTGGTGGATGTCACTCCCTCCCTTCCGTGTTGTCTTCCATTCTGCAATATCCAGCACACTGGAAATGCCAGTTAAATAATTTTTAATAATGTCCTTTGCCAGATTGTGGAGTTGCTCAAATGCACAGAAAATGCCACGTAACTGGAGGAGGCAACGGACAGAAAATAATGACTTTTCAGTATTCTGTTGGTGTTATGCCATAAATTATCCTCTTAATCAAATGATTCCATCAGCGTTACTTGGTTTTTCAATTTTACTGTATAAGCCTACAGACCATATTAATTTCAATATCTGTATTTAAATACTGTCCATGAAAAACTGCTCTCATCCGACCATATTTTATTATACTCATCCCGAGGCTGTGCATATGTTCTATCATAGCTGCTTGTTTCAGATTATCATTGTACAATATGCATTAATATGTACATATTAATCAGATCGAATTCATCATATAATTACGTTTTTAGATGTGGTCTAACCGGGGGGCGAATGGTCTTTATTTATCAGAATTTGACTCCCCTGAAATTTATTTCACAGTTTGCCTGAATATGTTGCGTGTTTCCTCAAGATGTTGTATAATTCTGTCACCCATGACTGAGTCTAAAATTGGTCATCTCCGCTCAAGACGGGACATCACACTATTAGACCTGATAGGGAGTGACTGGAGAGGGGAGAAGGGGAGGGCAGCGAGATTCAGCAAAATACAGAAATATGGAGTGGCTGGGCACTTTCGAAATGTTGCTGTGCATCAGTTTTGCATTAAAAGCTTTTTATTTGTGTATCCATCTGTGCTAGATGCATTGCCGACAACAGCATTCTCAAATTGTTTTCAGATGCCCCGGGCAAGAGGCATTTTCTCCTTCTGTGTACCTCTCAGGCCCAGTTGAGAAACAAAGAAGGACATCATGCATGAAGCAAGAGTGAGGACTTTTTGAGGATTCAACCACTTAGTATGATTAATGAACACAAGTTTTGCTGCAGTGCTTTGGGGATAAGGGCGTTTTTTACTGTTGTTGATGAGCACATCACATTTGAGTGTAATGGGACAAATGTGCAAAATTCACCCTGTCCAGTTTATGGAAATCAGACTTCTTTTTTTTTTTTACAACCTGCCACAAACAGCTGCACTGTGCATACATTTTTCAATACGTATACAAGGAACGAGTTAAAGGAACACAAATTGATAAAAAAAAAATACTATTTCAAATTCAGACTTTGCTGAGCTACCAATGAAATATAGATTTAGAAATCAAAAATGCAAAAAGAGGTAAAAGACAGTGTTTTGTTGTGTTTAAATCTGTAATATTCTCCTGGAGCACCAGATGAGTGTCTTATCAGTGTTGTCAGCTGCTCAGATTGTGTTTTTAAGAAGTAAGTTGTAACACTATGTAGTTCATCTCAACATGGATTCAGCCCAAGGTCAGCAGCGGCGCACTAGAAGCCAGAGGTCTGAAGCATAACAACAGCTCTGATGATCAAAAACATCGCATCTGACAAACGATGAATCATTTCTTGCTATTTGGGGCTTGATTCTATCTGTAAGTCAATATTTAATGTTCCTCACCAGCAGGACAGATCGGCTGTTGAACCGTCTCCACAAAGAATGTTTGAGCTGAGCAGGAGAGCTGCCTCGCTGCGGAAGAGCCACTGAACATAAAAAGAAAATAAAGGGCTATAGTGCTTATTTTGTGGGGAAAAAAATGCAGGTCAATTTCAGCCTGTGCGTGTTTCTGTGTGTGTGTGTGTCTCCCCGACCACAGTGTAACCTTCACAAGGTCAATTAAGTGATTCAGTTTGTCATTCAGTGGTCAAACACTGCTGCTCTACATTCAGTTCTGCTTTCTCATGCTAAATTGTTGGTTATCCCTCCGCGGGCTCTATGCTAATAGATGGTAGCATATGCTAAAAGCAATGTCTGTTAGAATATTTATGCAACAGCACCATATTTAATGCTGGATTAGCATTTGTTTGCTCCATTGTTCAGTAAATCAGTACCAAGCACTGGTGAATAAATGCATAATACATCTAGTTAGCCCATGGTACATTAGCCTTAGAAGTTCCACGACTTACTACAGAATTATGAATATCCACATTCATTTTTTATACAGCTTACTACTGGCATCTGAAATTAGAATCACTCATTCACGTTACTTGATCTAGGTCAGCTTTAACTTAATTATGTATGAGGACTATGTGTTTATTCAATTGCTTATTTATTTGAATTACTATTTGTAGTGTAATATCACCGTTTTCATGCCTAAGAGCTTTATGTTTCAATTTCTGAATACAGATTGAACGTGCTATCTATTCACAAAGTGTGACTTTGTGTGTATAAACATGTATTTATGTACTGTACGTGCTGCACATTATGAGAGCGGGAACGATATGATAACACACCTGTTAGTAATACACGCTGAATTCGACTGGTGTGTATATAAATCACATAATTAGGCTGCTGGTGTGCTGCAGATGTACCAGAATTAGGTTTATATATGTACAGTATTTGTAATAGTAGCCTCTCCGGCCTGAACCCAAATATCACGGGCTCTCTCTATTAGATCAGCACCATGAAACAAAAGCTATTCCGCTGGAAAAGGAGCTGCTGCATAAAGCTCTGCAATCATTATGACAATGTCCAAAAACTGCCTGAGAGAAAAGAAACCGACTCTCTTTTTCCATAATAATCCATAAAAGAGTGGACACAAAAAGCCACAAAATGGTGTTATGGGCGATGGAAAAGAGATAGTTTTAATTGAATCACCCATATTAGCATTTTAACTGCAATGTATGTCTCGCATTGCGTTGCTGTCCATGCTGCAGTGGTGATTATTGAGGAGCATGGTTCAGGATTTGGCAACAACAAAACGCACTGTGTTTTTGAAAACAGCGCTTTTGATATCCTGCATGTCGGAGATAAATGTAAAACATTATAATGTGATGGCAAGGGAGACTAGTGACTGCAGTTCCTGAATTTACTCGTCCGTTTTATTGCCAGTGTTCTCACATGGTGCGCCTGGTCAAAAATGAGTTCCCCGAGGAAGAAATAGGGTGTGATTTGAAAGTTGCCCAATATTTGGCTCAGTTGCTTTCAAATGCAGCCTGTCAACTTGTGCTGCGTGCTGCAGCACCTCTCACTCCGCCTGCCTGCCCGGCGGCCGTCCGCTTGGTCAGGTGAGTTATCGCCAGGACTGTTGCTTAAACACCACCCCCCCTCCACGACACACACACACACGCACAGATACACACACACTCCAAGTCGTCCATTACTGTGCCTGTCATCCAAGCGTGCAATCAATACTCCTTCTCCGACAGCATGCACACATGTGATGGAAGGCAAAAAAGGAGGAGAAGAGGAGGACAGCAAGGGTAAAGAAGGGATGTTGTAGGGTGAGGAGGGAGGAGAGGTGCAGAAAGGCTGGGGAGGCGGGAAGTGTTACTGATGGGGAGTGTAGGGCTCGGGGGCAGCGGGTGAGGGAACAGGGGAAAAAAGAGAGATGACAAGAAAAATGTCCAGGGACCGGAGACAAACAACAGAGAGCAGTAATATATAACAAAACACAGAGATAGAGTGAGTGTGGGAGTAGGAGATGGAGGACAGAGATGAGGAGTGGCAGAGGCAGAGGCAGAGGAGAGATGGAAAATAGAGGGAGAAAAAAAGAAAGTGTGTGAGAGAGAGAAAAATGGTGAGAGGTTGTGGGTGGGTGAGGAGAATGCTATATATAATGGCAGAGGTTCAGGAATAGACCAGAGTGATTGTGTTTTGTGATTACCTAACGCTCACATCTGCAAACAGTAGCAGCCATCAGCTGACATCAAAAACCACACACACACACACCCTACATATACACTAACACACACTCATTGACACACATACACACAGGAATACACTCGGCAAAGTAATGCTGGCACACGCGGGCCAACAAACCTCATCTTCATGCTAAACTGAACTAACTCTCCGCTAAAGGGCTTCTGTCGTCTGGCCCGGATTGATAACGGAGGCAAACACTACCCACTCACAAACACACACACCCAGACGCAAACACACTCCCGCCGTGCTACGAACACATCTCATGTACATAAAAAGACTCATAATCGCATATAAACACACCGACATGGCTGTATTGTAAACACTCCATCCAAGTAGCCATGCTTCTCTCCTGCCACACACATGCAGACATAAAACGCACACAATACGCTATGGTAAGGGCCTTAATCTGTCTTTTTCTTGCTGTGCAAGGACTCTAACCTTTTTCTACTCTGGTTTTAGAGACGGGTTACCAAGTACGGTTTAACACCAACAATCGAGTTCCAAGTATTAGCTGGTATTATGGCCAAAATCTGCTTAATTTTACCTGGTGAAAATACCTTTGGGAACCCAGTATTTTCATCGTGTGTGCTTGTGTGTCACTGATGAAGCTCATACGTAATTCAGCAAAGATGCTGTCTCCAAACATCATGAATGCGACGATGCAAAGTCAAACCCTTGAGATGGCATTATTATGGTAATAAAACTGGATCAATTCCTGCAGGCGTTTTGTTCCACCGTGTGTATTAAATTGGCAGATTACAGTTCAGCTGAGTGAAAAATCTGTTTAACAAGTGGCTTCATCAGACATGCAGCTTAAGTCAGACTGCAGCACGACATTCAACAGGTTGAGCATTGAGTGCAGAAAAGAGCAACCATATTACAACTAAATGTCCAAGAACGAAGCTTCTATGTCTCAAACAACTCAAACTACATCGGAAAATGGCTGCACTACACAGAGTAAAAACCTCAGGTCAGCACTATAAAACTTGTCATACATTCAATTGGTCCCATACTCAGACGCATTACAATTGGAGGTTATCTTCAAATGATTCTATATAGTTGCATAAGTGTCTGTTCCACCTCAAAGACAGTGCAATTGTAAGAGGAATTGTTTTCATATTAAAAACATTAGCACATACTCCAGTAAAAATGTAATAATCCCATAAAGATTTTATGAGTAATTATCTGCAGGTCCTTGGTTAAAATCACACTTTATCAATAGTGATGTACTAAGAAATCATTTTAAAATCAAGGGAAAATATTCAACTGTGCCAGGGGGTGTGCGGGTGTGTGTGTGTGGGTGGGGGGGGGGATCCCTTCAGTCTCTGGAAGACCTGCCCCCAGTCGGCCCAGTCCTCAGCAAGCTACTCCTGCTCCTTTGATTCTAAGCGATTGGGGAAACGAAATAGTTTCTGCTTGTGTGAGTATGTGTGTGTGCTCTCTTGTGGATATACGAGAGCCTATACTGAATGTCAATGTTTGTGCGTGCATGTGAGCGTGTACAGTAGTATGTATCTGCTGCAGAGACCTCTGCTCGGTCATAGCCTGCTGTGTTTCCTTCCAGTCTGAGGCGGTGAGAGGAAAGGCTGAGGGCTCCGAGGGAATGCTACAGCCGGGGCACAGGAGGAGCCTCCTCTCACCAAATTACTGACAAAGGCCAACTATCCATTTGTGTCTCCTTACCAAGCTGTGGAGTCCAAGAATATCTGAGTAAGGAGATAGGTGTGGAGGTGCTCCAGTTTCATGCCTGCATAGAGCGGGCGGTGAGCTGCATGCAGCCAAGGTGATCCCTGCCAACCATTTTGCCCTGCATTTAGTATTCATTTTCCAGGCGATCAAACCCGCTGCCAGGAGGTGGAGAGAGTGTGTGTGCGTGTGTGTGTGAGAGAGAGAGAGAGAGAGAGAGAGAGAGAGAGAGAGAAAGAGAGAGAGACAGAGAATTAATGTGCTCCTACAAATTGTGTGTGTGTGGAAGTGCATTAACAAACACATGGGTGTGCAGATGTAGGCTTAACACCCTCACAGATTCATACATAACAAAGGTGTGTGTGCGCACATGTGTGAGGATGTGCGTAAGTTAATGAATTTGCAAACACGTGTGCATCGTGCAGCAGGGCTGATTAGGAACACAGGGATGGAGCCAGAATAGGCCAGGGGCCAGCAGACCCGGCTCCCTGTACACAGCCAGTGGAGTAAACCTGGATGCGCACAGCTTCCTGCTGGGGAAGGATAAGGGAGAAAAGGGGAACACGGGAAGTAATGAGAAGGGGAAGAACAAAGGAAGCAGTAAAGATGGGTGAAGCAGGGAGAAGGAGGATGAGCGGAAGGAGCGGGTTTAGGGAGAAAAGACAAAACAGCGCAGTAACAGGATGAGCAGGAGAAGAGGAGGAGGGGAAAGGAGTGATAAGGGGGAAAATGCGCAGAAAGAGAAACCAAGAGGGGGACGAAAACTGGTGGTAGAGGAGAAGAAGAAGGGGGGAAAAAAAGAAGAAACAAGAGGACAACAAGAGGAAAAGGAGCTGAGCAGCAGTGCCCTAGCAACATGCGGTGGAGGCAGGCAAGATGGCTGCAGGGGACAGAGCACCCGGCCAAATATGGTCATCAGGACCCAGCACTGCCCTACTTTCTCTAATGGGCTAAACCAGAGCCTAGATGATGCAGGAAGAACCATATATGGTCAGCGGGCAGCAGCGTCGGCTCCTGTCTTTTTGATGTGTCGTGCTGGAATGAGTGATGCAGGACTTGGGCCTAATATGCAAACAATGCCCTACAGCATGCTTACACATACATGCACATTCACACACTCATCTCTCTAATTCCCTTTCTTTCAGGGTGAGCTAGTCGACATGCCGCCCCTATCTAGAAAACGGAAACAAGGGATGCTTCTGGACTGTGTGAGGGTGACTGAACAGGTTGTGAACACATTGTACCTGTCCATCTGTGTTAGTGTGTGAATGTGTGCCCTTCTCTGACCACATAAGTGCGTCTGTTTGCTTATATGCGTCTGTGTCACCCAACCCGGGGCTGCAGTGAGCTGTGTGAACTCTCATCAGTCTATGAAAGTTACCCTCAGGTTTCACTTCAGGCTATGGTGTAATAGACTGGAGACATGCACCATACACTCGCCATGTGGCCAGGTCAACAACCATCAGTTGCAACATGTGTACGCATGGCCAGCAATCAAGAACGTACAAATCGACCAAAGGCATCGCTGCTAGTGGCTCACCTCTTGTACACAGCTTCAGGGGGGAAGGCAACACTCCCAGATAGACACAATACCGCATCTATGTTGTAGTTACATATTTTTCATTTGAGTTATTCCAACTCCTAATTAGACTCTTTTGTCCGCAGTGTTTTTCTTGGCAATGCTTGCCACCCCAGAATGCATGGACAAACTGACAAACAGCGATCACAAAGCCGTTGTCATGGCCAGGAGATAAAGTGTGCCAGCAGTAAAAGACTGCTACTGATTCATCTCATCTATTTCAGTTGTCCTACGCAGGTCTTGTTGCTATGTGAGTTGCTATGATTGACCAGTGGGTCTCACATCCGTACGTGCAGCAAATTACATTCCTGCCTGAATTAAGCCATTATATGAGAAGCAGTTCTTCAAAAAAACAAACAAAATGAAAAAAAAAAAAACAGTTCTCTTTCATTATGGCTTCTGTGTCAAGAGCTGCAGAAACAATCACATTCCTGCAGCTGTGGAAACAACTTAAACAACTCATCTATTGTGCAGTAAAGCCAGTCATGCGGCAAGAAATGCCTTCAAAGAATAGGGCTGCTAGGTGAGATGGCTCTAAATGTGACAAAGTGAAGTCCTTGTACACTGCTCCATATACAGACACATAAAGGGAAGTGTCACTCTCGCTATCACTGAAGCAAATAAGTCTTAAATGATCCCATCACAAGGGCCTGCAGGCTAAAACAACAACAGCTGACAAACTATATACAAGCTGTTACAGCAGCCAAGAAGGTAACATATGGATTTATAGAATTGTAACTTAATTATTCAGAGGAGTGAACATATATTTCATGGGGAAACTGAAACATATACGCCTACGTAGTATCTGCCAGCATACTGTAAACACTGTTACACCAAAGAGATGTCGTATACAGTGTGTTTATGACAGCCCACACATAAATGTATGATCAAAAAATATATGCGCTTTAACACCAAATTTTCAAATGCTTTCCCTCCACCCAGGAATTATATCCAACAACAACTCTGGGAATTGTTCAAATGTTCAAATGTCAGTTGTGTTCTTCTGCAAGGCACCGTCTTTTTCCATCAGCTGCTCATCCGGTGTGTGTATGAAACAGGCCCCAGTGTGGAGCTTAGTTCCTGTTCTTCCTGACAGCTACACTCACAATGAGGCCTGTTGGCATTAAAGTATTGGTTAACATTCAGCTACAATGCTGCTTAACAACTCCACTGTGGCTGCTAAGCCCCGTATTAAAGCATAGATAGCACGCCAAAATAGTTCTCTGCATGCCACCTTAGACAGGCATGCTTTCATTCAGAGTCCCGCTGAGCCGGGAAAATTACAGACTTCCTGAAAACAAAAAAATACCAAATTCAAGTAAGCAATTACATGTCCAGTGTATCCTGGCAACTGCTCTATAATTTGATACAGACAATTCTGAGGCTTTTTATCCATTAAAAATCCAACAGTGGTCAGATGTAACAGATGAACTAGATGAGGAAGAGAGACAGAAACAAGAAATGTGTCAGTGTTAAATGAGTATACGTCAACTTCAGCTGAATGTAAGTGCCGTGGTAAAGATTCTCCCTCAGGATGGATGAAGTTAGAGAGAGGGAAAATGGGATACCACGAATGAGGAAGACGGCCCTCTGCTCCTGTCAGGTGAGCTGACACACACTCACAGTTTCTGACAGTGTTTTATTATGAGTTTGCATAACATGGACACTCACCAATGGCCAGTGGGAGAGCTGACAGAGCAGGAAGTATGTGCGCGCACGTGCAATACGTGCCCTGTATTTGTCTACGCTTGCAGAATGCCTAATAAAGAGTACATAAGATATGCAACTGTGTGTGTATTTGTGTGTTTGTGAAGGTATGCCCATCGCTGTCAGTGTTCAGAATGCAGCCAGCAGTGCGCTGATGGCTGAGCTGCGTGGATGACACCTCCTGTTGACAGTGGGCTCAGAGCGAGGACGCTAGTCATAACATAACAGCAGGAAGGTGGGAGGACATTACCTCCGAGCACACACACACATATACAGTGACACACTATGACACAGTGTTAAAGTCATATCAAGGTCCTTATTTAGATTGGCTATCATCTCTGACCTCTCTCTCCATCCTCATTAGTCGGACTAGACAGCCTCTGCAGGCCCGAAGCTGCCGCAGGCCCACACACAAGATGTCACATTGCTTCATCAGTGGTACAGTAACTAATGCACACAGCCCGTAGGTTTCATCCTGCTCGTGGATGTCTTGTTGTGCCATAATTGACTGTTTGATTGACAGTCGGTCTGGTTCTTATGATAGCCTTTTTGCTAATGTGAAACCAGGTTCCAAATAAGCTCATCGACACTGATCTCTAAGAATATATTTGCCAGATTTTTCTCAGGATGTAGGCGAGGTGGTTTGTACAAGATCTTCTGACAGATATGAAATGGATAACAGTATTATACAGCATCAAGACAAGAAATTTGAAGACTTCCTTTGTCATTGGAGAAATAGTAAGAGATGTGGAATAACTGAAGAGCAGGGCATAACATGAAGGCTGGCAATGCTCCAGTACTGACACGAAAGCCAGAAATGGGTTCAAATCAGGCCTGTGTCACATTTCTCTCGCTTCAAATTTTGACTTCAAAGTACTGTCCCAAAAAAAAAAGAAACTAATAAAATGCCAAAGTGAAGTCCACTGCCCACTCTTTTAAATGTCAGATGTCAGGATGTCAAATGCCCCTCAAGTACGACCTTCCAAAGTCAAAATGAAGGTTGAAACGAGAATTATCTAAAGACGTCACCTGGCTTCAATTATTAATGTTAGCGTGGTCAACAGGAAACAAAGTGGCAACAACCATAGATTTGTACCTTTGTAGGTCTTTACCTGGAGGCCAAAACCTTTCATTATCTCTTTCTTTCTTTCAGTCTTTGTTCATAATTCCATTTCTCTTTCTGTTTTTTACTTCTCCTCCCCCTTTCTCCGCATGTCTTGAGTCAATTCGATTCAGTTCAAAGGGTCTTTATTAGCGTGACCAGCCCTGTGGCGAAGTGCCAGCTCAGTGAGAGGGAACGCTATGATGGAACATCAGCAAACCACGGGGATCTCAGCACCACTATGTAAACATGCTCATCAGGTGAGAGACAATGAACAGGGAGATGAGAAAATGGACCTGCATGTGTGTGTGTGTGTGTGTGTGTGTGTGTGTGTGTGTGTGTGTGTGTGTGTGTGTGTGTGAGGAGCGAGTGGGTTTATGTGTGTGCACACAGTGTGAGGTCTGTGCATTTGATCTTGTATCATATATTATAATCCAGGCTTATGTATATTTAGCGGATGAAATTATTTTATTAAGCACACACAAAAGGTAAATTGGGGAATGCTGTCGCCCACACACATCTAGCTCTCTTTGACTGGCAGATACAGTATATTTCGTTTTCAATGCATTAATCTCGTCTGCAAGGAGGACACATCCACTGTATGCCAAGCAGCTACGGCTGGAAGCCGAGAGAAAGAGACAGAAGGTAGTGATTGGCTGGATTCATTCACTGAAGAAAACTAGGAGATTAGCATTTGTAACATCACAGAACAGTGTCTGATGGGAGATTTTAAACCCTGGAGTTTTTATCACTTGCTGAAATCAGACACCAAAGCCAGAAATTTCAAATTTTGGCGATGACGTGGCACCTGCTTGGAGCTGAAATACTGCAGTTCCTCGAGAGACCTGCTTCAATTTAAGCCTAAACATCACATTAATGGCACAGCAATTTTCTAAATCACCACCAAGACCACTTCAGAAAAAGTACAATTACCTATTGACAAACTAACATGTAATGTACTGCCTTTGGATTTCTAAATAGAAGTTGAAGGGTCAATAGAGAATCGAAGTCCTGATGTGACATTTGAGTTAGCTGATGTTCTACTAGCCTCTATAAATCAATCCAATCTCTCATTGAGAGTCTCTTTCATCTGTCTTTCTAAAACAGTAAAAGGTGTTTACTATGCACATGCTAAGATAAATGAGAATCTGTTACAGCACTCGCTCCAAGAATTTCTGCCCTTCGTGATAAAGTTGAACAGTTTGTTTGTTGGCATTCATGTTCATCGTCATAACAGTTTCTTCCTGATCCTTCCTTTTCTTTATATTTGCCTCTTTTCAAGCCTTTTGGATCATCTATTGTGACATTGTTACAGCTGTGTCCGGACTGAAGTCTGACAAGTCCATTAGCTCAACACTCGACTAGCCTCAGTCTGTCAAGGTGGTAACCTTTAAAGGAACAGTTTTGGAAAACAACATGTCACTTATAGATCTCAGTTTGTGTATGAATATATATATATATATATATATATATATATATAAATAACAAACAAGATATGTAGATATGTATTAATGAGAGAGCTTAAAAGTAGTTGAACTATTCCTTTAACCTGCAACAGTCCACTGGCCTGTGGGAAAGGGTGTTCATTTAAGGACCCTAAAAAGAGGATTATTAAATTAAAAAAACAAGTCTTGTAAAGTCTGTCTGGACGAATGTAAACTGCACAACATAATGCTAAGCAGTGTTATGTTATTGTAGGGCAGGATGACTTTGATTGATGTTACAAATTTCAATATGATTTTGAATCAGGTTTTCTTAATTTCAGAGCACTTCTCTCTCCACAGCCTAAGTTTCCCAGCATGTATATCAGCCACTTCTGCATTGGCCTCAGAGGCAATTGCAGCTTGATTTAACTGTCGGTCTTTGATCTCAACACACGTTTGTGCCACTGAAGGTACACGAGGACAAATCATGTACTGCACATTCTTTGTTGTCTTCCTGAATGACTTTATGTTCGATACTACGACAGCTCTTGCGAATCTTAACTCTGTAATGAGCACACACCATCCTCGTAATAGCCTAATGAGCACAACCAAGGGCAAAGGCACCTATACTCTCCCACACATGCACACACTGCTGTCAAACAGGCCATGAAACACATGTGCACATACACACACCCAGGTGGTCCCATATCATCAATGTGTCTCAAGCCAGCTTACCTATTAGAAAACCAATCATGTTCAGCACCTGGGCCTATCAGGGTGGGAAATTTGAAGCAAGACTAGGAATCTTTCCTGCAATCTGCTTATTTCTTGTTCTATAAATGTTCCATTTGTCATAGAAAGAAAATCATGAATGCTCCTGGAAATTGGGCAGCATTTGGTATAGACTGTTTATATATTGGAATAAATTGTTTGTGTCAGGCAGGTACGTTTTTGTGTGTTGCGTTTGTGAGAGTATAATAGAGAGAGAGAGAGAGAGAGAGAGAGAGAGAGAGAGAGAGAGAGAGAGAGAGAGAGAGAGAGAGAGAGAGAGAGAGAGAGAGAGAGAGAATGGGAGCCAAACATGGCAGAAGGAGAGAGAGAGCACAGTTTATGTGCTTTCAGAGTTCAAACACTGACCCTGAATCACTTTAAACTCATAAATGATAACAAATGAGAAGGTCAAAGAAGGTCAAAGTGGTCAACAGCATCTCTTTGTGGTCATATTCTTTATAACAATAGAGAAAAGAGGGAGAGGGGAAAGTAAGTGACTGCTTCAGACTTATATAATGGCAAATACAGGGGTCAGCTAAACAACATGAACACCTGTACAGATTAATGTAATCCAACACAACAGTTCTGCAACTACTACAGCCTGCGAATGAATTCTTTTTTTCCAGACAACAGAACAATATGAACTTTCCAAAAGTAGTTATTGCAGAAGTTTAAGACTCAGGAGGATTATTATGTGGGTGTTGGTAATATTAGTATGCTATGCAATGCAGCAGTACGCTAATGTTTCAAGTAACAATATCTGAACTATACAAAAAGCCATTGCTTAGTATTCAGATCAAAAACAGACCTGCATTAAAAAATGCAAGGGGCTGCAAGCAGTTTCTAATGCTGTGAGAGAGGATTTTACTGCTCTGGACAGTTATCACTGCAGCAGTCATTTTATCTGTCATTTCAATGATTGCATGGTCGAAATATGACATTCACATCACAGAGTAATCTGCCAGGAATATGTGCTTGCATGTATGTGTCTGGCCAACACAGCACAGTGCCTGATGATGCCGCATTGCACTGCAGCAAAAGTTGAGCCAGGTTCAACTTTTTTGCCCGACGACCCTGCATCTTTTTGCCAGAGTCCTCTGTGCTGGCAAACCCACTGAGCCAATACAGCAGTCCCACTGAAATGTATGGGGGGGGGGGGGGGGGGTTGGGTTTTTTAAAAACAGTGCTGTAATCTGTCAAAGTTGAGACTGAAATATCCCAGAATAGCCACTGAAAAGAAGAGAAACTGTTTATGTAAAACTATTAACTTTCCTCCAATTCCAGCACTAGGCCAAATTAAAGATTCTGCCCCACCAGTGGTAAGAATATGTAAGCATAGCAAAACTACCAAAGTTGCCAAACTTTGGTTTCTGGTGTGTAATGAGCATTACAGCCTAATCCAAATCCCATCCAAATTCAAATTGCTATTCAAATTTGGAAAAAATTAAATACTCGATCTGTAATGATTTCCTTAGTCAATGTGTAAGTGCAACAGTGCACGCCTTGTACTCCTGCTGGGATCATTCCTAAAATGTTAATCTGAACAAATTGCATGTTTGTTCTCATTTGTTCGAACTTTTGTTTTTAAAAGCAACAACCCTATTACATACTAATTGGACACAGTATGCGCTATATACTAACTGTCAAAGTACATTGGTTTGGTTGTTGGTATACCAGCAGTCAATTTACTTTACTTTTTCTGACTAAAAGGATATGGATATGATGCAATACATGAGCAACGCCTCCATTTCTTTTGTGCCTTGTATTGTGAGACAACAGCGTACATCAACAGACACTCAAAAATCAAGAGTTCTTCAGTCTGTGTGATGACAATTTTGAATACACTTAATTTTCTCACTTTTCCAGTGTGAACACATAATAACATATCTAAAACCAGCTTAGAATTGATGTGTGGTGTGGAATTGGGACACAGCTTTAGTCTTATTGTTCTATTACTGGATAGACAGATTTGACTACTGGATTTAGTCAAATATTAAAGTCTGACTAAATCCAAACATGTGACATGTAATTAAGACTGTCCGTGTCCTCAGTGACACTGTGATAGCTGACTGCAGCCCTCTAATTACCCTGGGCTGTAAATATTGTATAATTCCACATTGAGCCGCAAATTACACTGGGGTAACACATCCGCTATTAAATACTGCTGATAAAAGATGACACACTGACGCCTCTGTCTGTAGCCGCGCCCCGTGCCTCACCTTTCACCTGTCTTTCGAAATGCCATCATCATCACTCCCACACACACACACACACACGCACACATACACACCACAAAGCACATAATGCGCCATCCACCATAATCACTTTCACACCACAGAGAGGGAGAGAGACACCGAGAGAAACAGTGGCAGAGTGATTAGCTTGACATCACACAAAATAAGGGTGTGATAGAGGAGGGGGTGGGTGAGTGTAAGAGAAAAATGAAGAACAGGTGAGAGACAGGGAATGAGAATAAAGCTAATAAGACAGTGAGAGAGAGCCACTCACAGAACATAGAAATTAAGAGAGGGAAAAAAAAAAGAGATGGGCAGTCGGCACTAAAATAGAGACGGGACGAGGAGACATAGCGAAGGCAGACAATGAAAATCAACACCATTTCACTTTTATTTAAAAGAGAGAGGCGAAAGAGAGAGAACAATTCCTTCATGGCCGAGGAAAAAAAAAGAGCGATAGATAGAACATGCCTGGAGGATATCACTATATTTATACTCTACTATGCCATTATTTATTTCTTTCTCTCCCTTTCCCCTGTTCCCTTGCTCCCTTTGACGGGCCTGATTTTTAATAACATGCATATCTTTGTTCTTCTTCTTGATTAAGGGATGGAGATTGGGAAGACAGTGCCGCAGGGGCCAGTGAAGACCACACTCCTGCTGGATGGAGGACAGTTCCCCCTCCTTTCCCTCCTTCCAATAATCCCTCCGCCCTTTTCCCCACTCCTTCACAACATGCCTCCACCCTTCCCCCTGCCCTGTGTATCTCCATCCTATCATCAACATCCCCTCTTGCCTTCGCAGTCTTGACTTCTCTCTCCTCCCGCATCCTGTGTAGCCTCTTTCCCATCTCCCTCTGTCCCTCGTTCCCCCATCCACACACCGCTCATCTTCATCTCATAAACCACTCGCTGCATCCACTAACATTTGCATAGGAGGGCCTCTATTCCACACCTCTGTTTATTCATTTTGCATTCAATCTATCATGACCTGAAGTTGATTACTCATTATTAGAGGCTGGAAATATGGCTGAAATCAATATCACACTTTTGATAACATATTTCCAGATATTGTTATAATTAATGATGCAAAAAATGATATATAAAATAGTCAAAAGTGGCGTTGTTATGCCTTTGCAGCTTTCTGTTTTTGCACAGCATATATGCATTTGAGATGATAACAATGACAGATTGAACCAGTCAAAAGACAGGACTTTTTGAAACTATGGGCTCTTGATGTCACACAGAAGTTGACGAAAGCAGGCTCCCTGTTTCTATTTTCTATATTGGCATTTCTGTTGCAAAAGTAAAACTGAACCTTACACCGTATGGTTAAGTTTTGGTTTGGGTTAGACAAAAAAAATCACTTGGTTACGGAAAGATAATGGCTCAGATTAAAAATTATGACTTTGTTAAATTTAGGGGCTCTTTGTCATCATGGTTAAAATAATGGCAATTTAGTTAAGGTTAGGGAATGACTGCAGTCACAGTTTAAAAAAAAACAAACAATGTTAAGTGTCCATAAGAAATATTAGATAAACTGTGATCTCTCATGTTAAAGTCCAGTATTTTGTGAAAGCGTACCCCAAACCCTTTGCCTCTGACAGACAAGAGTCATATTAGGCAGGATTCTGTCTCTTGATCATAAACATGTAATTTTTGGAGACTGCCTGAAAAACCTGCTGCTGTTTTTTTTCTTGAGTTTGCATTAGCACAGCCACTGCCAGTTACAAGCTAACAAACAAAATAAACAAATAACTACACTTACCGTTCTGATACGTCCTAAAGTCGCTGATTTTGGTGCACAACAAACTCCTCACTCCTGAAGTAACTCTTTGTGTCTTTGTGTGACCGAGGGTCAAACATGTGGCTGAGTCTCTGTTTCCAATGTTTCCTCCACTAAGCAGCTTGATAAACTCTCCTCTTCACCTGTCAACGTAGCGCAAGCAGCGGTGGTGGGCGGGGCTAGGCCTGATCCAGACTTTCAATAAGGAAGTAAGTGTAGATGTGCTTCCGGCCGCAGTTTCCCTTTTTTTTCTTCTTACTTTTTACGTGGGATAACCACGTTAAACAAACTATTAATCATAGCAGAGTATTTTTTTTCCATAGTTTAAACAAAGTTTTTTTTACTGAACAATCTAGCACTTCAATATCCACTTGTGGTGACCACAGCATTATTAAACTTCTTTATGGTTTATTTTAGGCACTCACAGCACTTGGTTCAGGATAGGGAAGGATTGGGATCTAGTTCAGTACAGAAAAAACTCCACTCAGACACAACATATTTATTTACATTTAACAAAAGCCACAGTCTTTCCATACACTTAACCAAAGCACTTTTGGTTGCCTGCACACTAACCACAGACTGGACTGTATATGTGAATCCTAGTCTCTGGTATGACAGATGTGCACTTTGTACACCCGCCATGCACCCCAACCACATCCTGGCATCTCCACTGCTGTTCATAATGGTACTGCTTCATTCATTCAAAAAATGCATTGCCTCTAACATAATCCAGCCAACAATTATGTTTCCTGCAAAATTTATTTTTTGTTGTTTCTGTTGGTACTATAGAAACATAATTTCTGGGAGACAGGGTTGGGCAAACAGAATACTATCTGGGATATTGGGATTACTGGAGTGCAAATTTTTCCAAAGTCCTATAAGAGCAGGACAGAGCCACTGACGTTACTATAAACTTTAATGTAGAAGCATGGTATTGCAGTGTGGTACTCCCCACAGTGACTGAATGGGGCTCTTTGTAACATAACCTGTAAAACCCCACAGTGTAATGTAGCTTAATACTAATGATATGATAACACTACGTTGGTGTCACTACTTGGTAATCTAGTTAGCTGGACATGTTTGCATCTTACATTAGAGCTGATAAACACAATGTTTAACACATTTTCTATACTTCTCCTGTTATGTTCCTCTCTTACTACAGTCTCATGTGAACTGCTTCAACATGTGGAGAAATCTAAAGCTAGACACTCCTGCTGGACAATGGATGTTCAGGGGAGGGTTTTAAAAGCAATAACACAATGCATTCATATCACCAGAATGTGAAAGTTGATGAACAATAACATTGAATTTTTGCTCTGCCCTTTCAACTATGTATTCTGTAAAAGTATGATGATTTACTCTGCCTGAAATACTGTACAAAGATAAATAAAAGGCTTTCTGTACACTTAATCATTCTGCAGGAGTAGATGTCACTTTTTGTAAAAGAGCTGAATAAATGATTCACGAATGAAAGTTTTCCTTTTCCCCACACACCACCTTCCTCCTCGCACTCCTCTCCGCTCCTCCAACTCATCCTGCTGGTAACAACCCAATCCTCCAACCTCCCTGGCATATTAACATGACAGCCGTCAGCACCTCTGTGCAGCGTGGCCTTTGCGCTGAGTCTATAAGGATGTGTGGATGAGTGTGTATCTGTCAAGATGTGTCACGGCATGTATGGTTCAGTCAAGTGTGAGTGCAGGCATACAGTACATGCATGAATACTTGTAGTATGCATTTTTATGTGAATTTCTTTTTCCCGCTGTTTGTTGATTTTTGGTTTGTTTTATTTTTTTTAACACCAATTGTTAAATTTACATTTATTTAACAGCTTTAGGTACCCAACACTACAGTAGTTAATTTTAACTTAAATTACTGCTTACTTGTTAATGCGTCAGTAACTGTTTAACAATATATTAATATTGTAACACTCTAAAGGGGACATTCACCATATCGAGTGCTTTTTCTTTATGAACTTCAAGAATATTTTGATAATATTACAACTGTATTTTTCATAAAAAGGGACAGTTTGTCCAGATTCCATGATAGGGAACAGGGTCTATTTCTTGGGAAGAGAATAAATATAGTTCCAGTGAAAACTGTTCATAGTTCAGTCTGTGGAGAGTAACTGGGACATTATTTCTGAAAAGACACTTTGTTGCTGAAATTTTTAAAGGAATTTTTTCTTATGGTTGTGAGCTGCAAAATTCAGTTCACCTATACAGCACTGGGATGGAGGCACTAATCTCAACGATTGATTTCTCAAAACCTGGGTGTGCAATATGAAAACTTTGGCAAGAATGGCAAGATCCCAGCAGAAGCAGGTGAAACAAACATGTAATCTGGGTGAACTGACCATTAAGCCAAGATCTGAAATGCAAGAATTTGGTTAGTAATAAGAGTATTTGTTGTATTTGTACTTTTATTTGAGTAAAGGATCTAAACACCTCCCTACCACTGCTCTCAGCCATGTATCTTGGCAAGCATCACCACAGCAACCAAAACCCAGACAGTCCTCTGTCTGACGCTGGTATTTATTGGTCCAATAAAGTCTGAACAACGCACCGTAGCCTGCAATCAGCTGCTGTAACTAAATATGTGTGTGCATGGATGTGTTTCTGTATCAATGCATTTGTCTTCTATGAATGAGAATAGATGAATTTTTGTGTCTACAATATGCTTGTCTGTGTGTCATATCACTTTTAACGCGGTGCTTCACTCACCACCCAATGTTGCAAATTTCTTACTACCATCATGCACTCTGCCTCTGTATATCTCTCGCTATCACTCCTTTCTTTTTGCCATTTCGCGCTATCTCTCTCACTGTGACGCATTTTTCTCTTCCCTCCCTTAAGCCTGTAATACATGCCTGGCCATGCACGCACACACACACACACACACACACACACACACACAAACACACGCACATACACACACACTAACACACGAGAGAGAGAAACGGATTGCGGATGTGCTGACACAAGGATATTCTTCCTTCCACATGAGCCTTCTCCTCTAAGCTTCGGGTCAGGACAGAGCACATAGCATCCACATACCAGTAACAGTTTAAAGACTGGATCTCATTCTCTGGAGTTGACAAGCACACAAACACACGTGCACAGAAACAAATACACACACATACACAGTAACGTATGTGCTGTATTTATTTTTCATTATCCTTCACCTCCTCTGGAAGCCTCTGTTTTCCCCCACAACACTTGCTAATAGTCATCTTTCCCTCCCTCGCTTCCTCCTGGAACAAAGGTGAAGGGCACAGAAAAGAGCAGATGAGGGAGGGAAAGAGAGGGAGACTCTAATGGTGATGTTTTTCAATTGGGTTGATTTATGGCTGGCTGTTACCATTATTTTACCATTTACTCCAGCAGGCTGGAGGAACCAGGCTGGACATCTGAAGCCGGGGGGGGGGGGGGGGGGGGGGGGGGTAGAGGGAAGGGAAACTGCAGAGCCACAGGAAACATACAGTAGGTAGGGCACAATGAAGAAGAATGCAGCCAGGCTTTTAGGATGAAGACAACCAGGGCAGAGAGCGTGATAGCAGAGAATGAAGGAGTAAAGGAGTGAGTGGGAGAAAGATAAAGAGAGGCAGAGAGGCAGAGGAGAGAGCAGAAGGGGCTTAATGAATGTAAAGGCAATAACAATGAGGTGAGGTAAATTGTCCATTAACTCAAGGGTTTCTCGTGTGTGTGTGTGCGTGTGTTTCCTCACCATAACATTCCAATTTAGCAGGTTACACTCTGATGCTTCCTGACCAGAGACATGCAAAAACGTCTTTAGGATACCTAGTAACACTGAAGTGAGACAGAGGAGTGCGATTGAGGTGGACCGATAAGAGCCAAAAGTGAATTGTGACAGAGGACAGAGAGAAGGAGGCAGGAAAGTAAGACGGAGTGAGCAAGATGGAGGAAATGTAGCGAAGGAGAGTTAAAGGAGGAAGATAGGGGACCCAGGGAGGAAATATTGAAAGTTGAGAAAGAGAGCAATAGGGGGAGAATGGATAATTCAACTGGAGAGGAGGAAATTCACGGGGGGAGGGAGATACCATCAGTTCTTCAGATACGGAGGGAGATAGCCACTGCAGAGGGACAGGATCGAGATTTCAATACAGACCCGAAAGGAACAGAGAGCACCGCATTATCACACAGCAAGAAACACAATTATTACTTTCGACAGCCCCCGAGAGAGTGGAGCGAAAAACAAAGAGTGAGCTGGGGCAGCCATGATGCTCTGTAAATGACACAACAATTCGGCAGCAGCACGGGCTGAACTGGATGGGGGGTTAATCCGTATTAATTGGTCTGTGCAATCACAGGGTGCGATGAAGGAGATAACAATAGGAGGGACTTCTCACTCTGATGCAGCCTAACTGGCTGAATTGAGTCTGTCACATCAATGTCATTAAAGTGATTCAACAATGGATATCAAATGTCACATATCAATTAATTTTTAATGAGTTGAACAAGTGCACAGCAATAGATAAGGCACCTCATCCTACAGAATATGTGCACACTGCAGGGTTTGACACTAGTGATGGCAGGCATTTGGCAACATTTCCATACAGCAAACCAAACACGAAAGGACACCTGTCATTAGCACTTATAATGAGTCAGTTTGGTGTCTAACTAGCTTGTAGTGCCGCGCCAGGAATAGCCACACACTCGCCTTTCACACCTTAGCCAATAGCATGTCTTGAAGTAATACTTTCTGGCAATGGTCTTGGCAGGAGGACAGCATTTATTTGGCGACGGCGGCTTGAGCAGTTTTGACAGATGTCAAGTTGAAATGATGAAACATGTCAAGAAATTATCAACAGTTCAAAGACCCTGCATCAGTTCAGCCAAGAATGCTAAGATGAGTGTTTATATACTGTTTTGTTAATGTGTTAAGTGTTTAGGAATGCATGTGTCTGCACACATGAGTGCATACGTGCACGTATGCATGTGTGTGTGCGTCCTTTGTCCCTGCGTGCATGTGGTACAGCTGTGTTTGTGTGTCTGGATGTTGCCCATGTGTGTAGGAAAAATAAGACAGACAGACACACACTGTATAAAACGGATTAGCTCACTATTATGAAGGAGCTGTCAGATGCCTATAAGACCAAAACACATTTCCCCTCCCGTCTCCCTTTAACCGATGTTGTTTAATCTCCACCCCGATCCGCCTCAGAAAGACTTAAGGGCTGTTACTGATACCCCTAATGCTTTCAGATGAACCTCGTGCTCTGACATGTATTCACTTAGTTAGAAAAAACTTATAGTGCACAGCCTAAAACACTGATCGAAAGGCAGTGAAAACTGTGTATTTGACCGTGTGATGTGGGGGAGGGTCGGTTATGCAGAGGGTTATTCATAACCAGCAGCCTGCCATACTGGAGGCTATCAAACTCCAGCGAATGTATTAACAGTTTGCCAGGCAGGGTTTCTAATCACACCACCGTTGCACCGGGCTGCATTGGCTTATAAGGTGCTGGTTCATATTCTCAGCCTTGGGGGAGCACTGGGTTAATATTCCAAGTTCCTATAGATGAGTTATGATTTGGAGTGGAAGTGCTGAGAGAGTTATGTAATTTGCACTATCATTATCAGCAGTAATAGACATTATCATCAGTTTGTTTCCAGCAACTGAAAAATGTAAAACCTCTCCTTACCAAATGGCATTACAGTGAAACTCTAGAGATTATTATAACGGCTTTCTTAATAAATGTGCTGACAAAATAGTATCATTAGGTAGCTGACAACATAATTGGTAGGTAATTTTGAAATACTGAGCAATGAATAGATAATATAGTAAAGCAGATGATCTCAGATGTTTTCATGTCTACATGGTACTCTTCAGCTTTGTGGAATTTTCTTTTTAATTAGTTCCACCATTCCTTCTCATCAGTGCATGCATGATTAGACGAACATAAGGGTTAAAATGATAAATAGTAAGAGATGAACTTGCAGGGCTTTGCAGTGCAGTAAATGATCAAGGCCACAGTTCTTTTATCAACATGGCCCCTTGGTCTCTAATGAGCCTCACACCTTCAGCCTTGCTTTGCTCGAAAGCAAACATTGCTCATGTTTATTCATCATATGCCAATATGGGCCACTTCAAAAGATTGTCCGGTTGGCACTTTCAAGACAGTTGCTCTCTTCCTCTTGCTCTCCCTCTCTTCCTGAGATACAGTAGCTCTCCTTTGGCCCAGCCTGCTGCACCTGTCTCCCTGCCAGGACTCAAGCTTTATTTACCGTAAAGCTTTCACACAGATAAACACAGCAACTCAGCAGCTGCCATGCACGCACACGCACACACACACACACACGCACGCACGCAGACACATGCAAACCCACTTGTACACATGCACACTCCCAGATTTTGGCTTATGATCAGAGCAAAACAAAACACGGCTGTTCTGGGCTCGCCTGTTTGTTTGATTCCTGTCTTTCTTTTTGTTGATTGTTCTCGCTCAACACACCCTCCTCATTTTTCTTCCACCTCATTCTTGACTGCTTCCCCTCCATCGTCAATCCTCTCCTTGCCATGCCCCTGTGTTGCCGTGAGAAAGCAGTGGCCTCAGCTGGATGAGGTGGTCTGTGGAGGTGGAGGCCCCCCCATCACCACCCATCCCACCCCTCCTGACGGCTAATCAATGTGTTTGGGTTTCCCCATGTGGCTGTGGCCCATGCAGCTTGAAAGGTGAGCCCAATAGAGCTTCCCCCTTCCTCCATGAGGGCACGGAGAAAACCAGCCACCCTAAGCCTGGCAGATTAGCTAGCCACCAGAGGACTTTACTCCTTTCTGCTGAGCTATCGCTTCCTATCTCCTCTCCCCCACACCTCCTCTCGTCTGCCTCCAACATCCCCTTGAAGCCTTGGAGGATATGGTTATACACACACCCTTCCCTTTATTAGCACATTTCTGAATTTGGGATTTTTTTTAAATGGATTATAGTTCAACAGTGTCTTAATATCAAAGCTACTGTGGGAGAGTAAATCAGGTTGCTATTTTAATGGTTTTGTCCCCCTCAAAAGCAGCTCCCTGTATTCTCTGCTTCACAGCAACACTGAGTGAGATGGATACATGGAGGCAGCAAAGATGATGGCCTACAGGTAAGCATTTAGGTGAATTACACACACATACACACTGACAATCACACACATAACAATCATCCAAACGGTACATTGATCTCTACAGCGGCATGGCCCGACAGGCCTGATTGCCAAATGAAAACAAAGGCTGCATGTACAGTGCTGACACACACCATCAGTCACACATAGCCTGCGGTCAGAATGATTACCTGCTGTATGTAAATCCATTGAGCAATAAGGCAGGTTATCCCCTTATGGGGCCCTGCTGTTATTATTGTAGACAAAATATCACCAGCAAGTGCCACAGGCCAACCGCTAGCAACTGATTACGTCCCATTGAAACTAGATGGCGAAATTGGAAAATGGTGATATCAGGAGGTGAGGTTACGTAAATCTTCAGGCAGTGCAAATGATGGCTGTTTTTTTGTTTGTTTTGTCCTCATTTGTCGCAGCGGGCAAAGGTCTGCCATTGTCAGGTAAACAATGAATCTTCACTGGGGAAAAAAACATATAACTGCTAATTAGCTCCAGTATCTTCTAGGTATTTGGATTTTCCACCAGAATACAATCAGATTACACAAACAAAATCTTATTTATTGGTGTAGATTCTTCTTACCGTTAACAATGCAGTATATAATGTGCAAAGAATGCAGTTCCCCTCAGCCCAAAATAGTGCTTTAGCATCTTTCAGCTCCTTGTTTTGGCTTCACTGTTTGGCTCACTCTCATAGCTTTCATCAGTGTCGTTTTCAGATTCAATACAAAGCTGTTTTCAACTAAAAAGCATTCAAACTCCACTCTACGCTACCTGCTCAGTGCCAAATGGCAAACAGGCAAAATAAGCTACTTGCTGGTGAAGCTGGAGCATGTCGCAGCTAAAGATCTGGATACTTCCCCTAACGATGGTGGAGAAAAAAACATTGGTCTTTCATTCATCAGGTGGCCAGGTGACTCATACTCAGTGATGATTACTAGGTTTTTAAACTGTTTCACATATCAACTTGGTGGGGCAATAATATGTCAGTGCTGTAGTTAGAGCTTGTCTGCACTGTGCCTGAATGGTAAAAAAAAAAAGTCTGTCATTGCAAGTTTAAATGTCATTAAATAAAATAAAAGTCAGTATAGCACCTGTTACTTTATACCTAGAATCTATTCCTAATCCTGAATTTGTTCAGTAATACCCAATACTGAACAGCTTGAATCCTGCAGCTTTTAAGTAAGGCACACAATATGTTGTGTCCCAAATTATCCTGCTGACTTTCTTGTATTATTTTGTACTCGAGACTGTGCTCAGCTCAGTCAGCCTCAGCTGTGCTGACTGCAGGTGCTAATAGGCTGGTATCGCCTGTGTGAATCAGAAGAGTTTATGCTCTCTCAGCCTGGATCAAAGACTGTCTCATGAGCAGTATGAAATCCTCTGTGTCTCTCAGCATGACCACAGCTTCACTTGTGCGAAATACATTGATTCTGGCATCCACCACACACCAACGCTAACCATGACATCGGCAGAAAGCGGACCCCAACCACCACATCCCCTACTCCCCTCCCCCCATCCGCCCACTCCTCTCTATCATGTATGTAATTCAAAGGCATTATATGCACACATGGAGAGCACGAAATGGCTCTCATCTTGACAGATCACTCATCATGACATTGTATACGGCAAAAACGCCCCCGCAACATTTATCTCACACATACAAGCATGGTATGCATAAACATGGCACACACACACATGTGCATACACACACACGGACTACATCAGATGTTCATGTATAAACAGTAGACATACAATAAGCTCACACATGCAAAAACACAAACACCTCGTCATTCGCCTTGTATCCAAATGCAGTATTTATGCGTGTAGCATTTGGTTTTGTATTTCTGGGTTTGGTGCAAAGTCGCCGCAGCACTTGGAGATACAGAGAAAAGCACTGGATAAATTACTCAAGCTTTACACTTGATTCTCGAGCAAGTGAATATAGCTCAAGTGAAATAAACACTGGTCAAACACTTGGATTACATCAAGTACTACTGAACCAGAGACAAAAAAATCATTTTCATTCCACCCTGAGCCTCTTGGAATATGTGCTGCTATTGTTTAGCTTAAGTGAAGTAGAGAACTATCGCCCTCAGGAAAGTGTCAGACCGTTTAAAGATTTACTTTCCTTTAGGAAAGCACTCTTACTTTATGTCACGCACACCTTCATATGAGCTTAATTACAGTCAACACTTTCTTCCCTGGGTGTCTGAATTTAACATTATGCTCAGACTACCATTTTACATCTGAGCTAATCTGAAAGTTATACATCAAAAAGGCACTGATGCAGATAATATTCTACTATTTCATGACACATCTGTGTATGTGGTTGCAGCAGGGGGCAATGGCGGGGGGTTGTCATCGGACAAGTCTTGACTCAGCGGAAAAAATGCTGCCATATTTTTCAAGCCCACCGCACGTTTGCGGAAATCTAAAGCCCATAACCCCCACAAATGAGTTAATTAATCACATCTGTTGTATTTTTTTTTTAAATTCAGTTATAATGACTTGATGTGAGCCCATTTGGAGTATTATGTTTCATTGAGTCAATTAAATATTCAGCAGTTTAAAATCAGGCAGTAGCCCATAATCAACTGCCGCATCACCATTTGGACTGAGCCAGCTGAGCTGGAACTGACTCGCATGTTAATACTTCTGATTGGTGGAGCTGATTACAGGCTCTTGACTCACAATCCCAAAATACCAGTGTTGTGGACACACAATGAGACACAGGGTAAAATATGGAAGTGGTAAAGAAATGCGGTCTTATGAATGAGAAGCAGACAGAGAATTATAATTTAACGCGCGATATATCAGCGGTCTTAATGTTGTATAGTAACACACACATTTATTCGGGCAATAACTAAGACAAGGTATTGGCTCTTTGTTTGTTTCAAATTATGCCTGCCACAGGCTGAAAATGTCATACATAAATATAGTATGACGTTATCTATCTTTGGAAAAGACTTGTGAACATGTCTGATCTTTAAGTGTGACATTTTCCATGGACATCTCAGTCAAATATGTATTTTGTATGAATAATTCATTTTTTGTTTTACAGAATAGATTTCAGTGCAATATTCATAACTCTTGCATAAGGGAAGATGGTCTATTGACAACGGGTAAAAACCTAAACTATGAACATATTGTCCAATAAAAAATTTTAAAAACTACAGTACGTAAAGGAGAATTTAGGTATGTTCCGGTGCACTACCATTACCACAGAAACAGGCAGGTTTAATGATGTCATAAAAGAGGAAAATATTTGTTTTTTGATTCAGTCGATATCGAAGACAAAGTACATTTTATGTTTTTGGTTCATCACATGAAGATTTAAGGGCTACACTTTTTTTTAAATTGTTGTGTTTCAGAAATATTTTTTTTTTATTTGCAGATATTGGGAGAGGAGACAAAGTTCTTTGTTTGCAGTGAAATGTTTTATGTTTTACTGGCAAATCTTGTTTACAGCAATGGTATATTTGGTACGTGTATATTACACATAAACAACAACTGCTTGAAAATACTATACGGGAGGTGCTCAACTACACTTAATATCAGGGTCAGAATCAGCTTTATTGGCCGAGCATATGTTTGTGCATACAAGGAATCTGTTTCCAGTTTCCAGTGGCTCTCAGCGCACTTACACACAGTACAGAGTGAAGCACAATGAAGCACAAGGCAGCCGAGCGTGAAAAGCCAGAGTTTGTCCTGTTGATGAGCAGCAGTTCATCCATTTTGTTGGCTAGAGAACAGAGATTCTCCAGGTGAGTGGAGGGGGGGTGGTGCTGGTGCTGGTGCTGGTGCTGGTGGTGAAGTACCTGCTGCCTGCGTCTCGTCTGACCAAAATCTCCACGAACATTTCTGCATTCGTGAAGATGGATGTGGAGTGGACTGTCGGGTGTTCGGCGCTTCTTCTCTAGCGAAAGTAATTGTGTTGAAGTTGCAAAAGATGGAACAAATAAACAAAAACAGCGCAAGCACGAGAGAGCTCGGAAACCAGCCATCAGCCATCTTACTGAACAGGGCTCGTCTTGTTGTTAAGGCAAAACAGCATTTTGTTTTCCCAAGTTACATCAAAGCAAATACATTCAAGAGACGAGTGGAGCTGAGCTGAGTCCAACGTGTATTAATGATCAGCTTCAGAGAAGAGGCGATACCTGTAGATATCATGATGAGTGCCATTATTACACTGTGAGCCAAACCGCCGCTCAGCAGGCGCAGCAGTGAAACATTAAAATGTAAAATAGACTCACTAGACCAAGGCTGGCAATGCTGTTACCTGAATGACTTTTGAACAATTTCTCACACAAAAGCAGTTATGTAGAATAGTAACAGAGTGGATGAACAGTACGAGGCTGCTTACAGAGTGCTTCACCTCATGCTGTAACAAAAGACTTATTCCCTCGTACTGTAGTGAGACTGTCTGGGGTTTTCAAACAGCTTTACAAAAAAGCTCCCCAAACAGATACACATGCAATTTCAATATATTATAATTTACAGCCGTTTACACTGTGATGACTGACAATAATTAAATCTCTGATCCGAACAGTCGCTCTTAAAATATGCCTTCACTATCCTCTTAAAATAACAGGGCGATTAAACAAGTTTTCCTCATGTTACAGCATGAACTCGGGCGTCCTCAGGAGTCTGCAGACAGGTCATTGCAGTATGACATCCCCTGCTGAGACTCTATTTTCCAGCTATGGGCTAACGGATTAGATTAAAAGGTGCACTCTTTCACTCTGAAATATATTTTTTGATCTTCTGATAAATGGACTGATTATTTTTGACAGACAAATATGGTTATTACCCATGAGGCTGGGTATACACAAAGTTTAGCAGGCAAACTATTGACTCTGCCTGACTTAAAGCGTTTTCTATTCTGTTTTAATTATTTTATCATGTGATTTGAGGTTAATTTTTCTTGTGGTACATTAAAGGCAGCATTTCACTGGATACAACAAGTGAATGAGATGAGCTGTAACAACCGCAGCTGAAGCTTGAAACATGATGAGCGCGGTGACATAAGCAAACCCTCTGGTAAGAATCAAGAAATTGACATAGGCTTAATGAGCAATCATACCACCATGAAAACAACACGCAACACTACCCACAATGCTTTTGGGCCAGCCAAGCCATATTTTCTCAGGGAAAAGTCCTGAAGTGACCTCTTATCAGGCTTATCAGCCTTTGTCACTTACACACTCACACAAGGCAGGAGCAATCTAGCAGTGAAACATTATAGCTGTGACTTTCTGAGCCTCCGCCAGCCGGCTGATTAGGACAGGCCGGGTCTGATCACCTGAGCTTCAGACCGTATTACAATTACGCTGATAGAATACTGACCTTTTCTACTAATGCTAATGCTGAAGAGTGTCACTGCCACCCTTCATGTTGTCCTGAGAGAAGCTACTGAAGCACTAAATAACTAGAAATACACAAAGCCGTTTAAGTAACAGTACATGTATACAAACGATCACACTTCCACCCGGTTCACACACATTATACACATTGCTTTTATCTTCTTGCAATCCAATCTTAATGACTCCATTAACTGAGAGGCCATTAGCGGCATTCACTTTATGGCCAGCCAAACAGCCCAGCTGGGAGCACATTATGGAAAGGGCATGTGTGTCCTAATGTCCATTTCTTGTCACCCTCCTCTCTCTCACACACACACACGCACACACACACACACACACACACACACACACACGCATACACACACACACACACACACTCATACACTCACTCAATCTTTCCCCCAAGGCCAACTAGCCTGAAGCAAGCAGGAGTGGACAAACGACTAAGCAAACAGGGCCATTTTTTGTGCTCCATTAGGCAATGAGGAGCAAAGGTTTAGTGCAGGCTGCAGTGCCTCGCGCTGGTGGTCAAGCGGTGGAGGATTGAAGGCAGAGGAAACTGAAGTGCTGCTCAGTGTTAGAAGAGATCTCATATCTCAAATTAGCCTGGCTCGCTTTGGAGAAGGAGCTGTCTGAGACACTTCAGGGGTGAACTGTCACGCAAGAGGCATCATGGGGCAGAATAGCAGAAGCCAATCACGGCACCAACTTGACAGGAAAATGATGGATTCGGCGTTGATAACAGTCTGACAATTATCTGCTCCTGCTAGAACTATAAATGAAACATTTCCTGCTACATTACGGCACAGTCAAAGAAATTACAGCTGCTGACCACCTTTGAAGAAAGAACAGATGTTCCCACCGAAGAACTGTAAAATGATTAACGATGGAAACAATGTGAGGATGTGGTTTTGCCCAAACAATAACATGAGAGGAAGATTATCAAGGAACATTTTTTGTCAGGCACAACCAAAAGTGGAACCAGAAAATAAAATCTGAGCCAGCGATTAGAAAATCTAACCCTGAGGGATGATGGGATCACTGATCTGAAAGGACCTAGCTGGTACAAACAAGGGCAACGGGAAGCTCTGAAACTAAACGTGAAAGATTATCTTATGAACCATGTGCATTTCTGCCACAATTTAGACCAAGTGGAGTGAAATGATTGGAGCGTACTGTACCAACGCAGCATACTGCTGCTGTGAAAAGCACTTAAAAAAGGGGAGCCAAAATGACACAAAACACATAACTGATAATTTGGCACATCATCTCGATATTGCCCTTCTGTTTCTGCATGTCTGGACTCGCTGAGCAGAGTGCATGTGTTTCAACATGGATGCTTTCTGACTGGAGCTCTACTGGTTGTGCAGGGTGAGTCATACAGTTATTTTGTGACCATGGGGCTCAGCTGGGAGGGTCTGGGGTCAAAGTTCATTTGATCTCACTGAAGCAAATACACTCCATGACATGTACATGAAACCTCCAGTATATGACAAATGCGCTGCACGGGAACAGAAACCGAAATGAACGGTTGCCAACTTGAAGCGGTTTAGGGCTGTTTTAAGCTGCATGTTTGTGCTGTGTGTCATAATTCATTGATTTCGTTTTGTGCCCCCAGCTCTGGTTTGTTACTCTTACACTACACTATCACATGCTAAATGCATCTTTTCTTTTTCCTGCTCCAAGCTAATATTTAGCTCGGCAGGCTCATGGTTGCTCCTGCTGAGAGGAGAGTGGAAATACTTCATATAGCATAGGAGGGGGTTTGAGACAAGCCCAACCCTGATATTAGTCCAGTTGGTTGTACTTTACTTCCGCTGAGCAGGAATGGACAGCACTTTCTGCTGCCTGCTTGTTTTTGCCCTCTCTCTCGAGGGGTGGAAGACCATTTATCAGTTACCAGGAGAACACGTATTGATGTGCAACATTGCCTGGGAATTCAGCTTTTATTACACTTTAAACTGCAAGGTCAACTTGGCAGGAATCTGTGTCAAAGCTGTCAAGCACGGGAACATGAAACAAATAGCCCACCCAGAGGATGTGGAGTAAAACATCAAGATAAGGGGCAGGTATCTCACCAGGAGACGCTTGTTTTATGTTTACACATGTGCAATCTGGTAATATACTGAGAGCTCTCCTGTTTACTTGGTTTTTAATCCCTTTTGGAGCTGACAGTGCAACATTAACTATGGGGGGAAAAAAAGATAAGGCCAAGTCCAAATTTATGGCACAATATTGATCATCCATTTGAAGAGAAAACACCTTGGCTAGCATTATTTTTTCGCCTAGTATCCTGTTGTTTATGGCCACTTGTCATATGAAAAGTCGCCACCAACTCTTTCCACTTTAGCTCAGCGACAAGCAGAGAGGCCATGTTGTGAAGCACGGGCCCTTGTGACCGCGCAGTGTAGTCAGCGCCGTCATGCCTTTGATGCCATCGTATTGCCACTCCTCCTCTCTTCTCTGGGTTTTCTGACAGTGACAAAGGGGATCGGCAGCAGTGTGTTATCAGTGTGCAGCTGCAGTAATCGTATTATTTAGTAATCTTAATGCTGAGTGGCTGACCAACAGTGTGAACAAAGCAGGGCCTTGCTAAGCCCATCAGAGTGCTCCCATGGAGCAGAGGTCTTTTCCTGCTCCGCAGCCCCTCTAGACCAACGCACTCCCTTTTCCCCCTCTCTTTCTCACCCTCCCTCCTCTATGTGTTGCTTTCTGTCTCTCACTCTCTGTTTCCTCTCTCATCCCCCTTCTGCTCTTGTTCTTCTATCACCATAATGTTTTTCAGTCTCTCTCTCCCTCTCTTTCTCCTCCTCGCTTTTTTCCACCCTCCCAATCTTTCTGTCTCTGTAATGCTCTGAGCTGGGAGTTTGTGTAATGGCGTTATTCACAGTTCATTGGTCTGTTTGAAGGGACTATCTTGATTGAGCGTCTCCCGGTGCAGGGCCTGGTGACTGTGGGAGTGTATAAAGATGTGGATGTGTCCACGGAGATAGATGGGCTTCGTAATATACAGGACATTGCAGAGGCTAGGTCTCCATATAGGGTTTCATCGAGGGCAACGCATAGGGAGATAAAGGAGGCTGAAATGATATGCAGCCAGGGCGTAATGCTCAGAGCATTAGTTGTGAAATGGAGGCAACAAAGAACTAGTCAGGGAATCAGAGTCATTCTCATTAGCTGGTTCACCCTCTTCAGTTTTAGCCCCCCACCCCCTTTCCATCTCACCCTAATGAATGCAAGTACACTGACACAGAACCAAAAACTGCTCTGAGAAGCAAAAATACTCACCACTAATTAGTTCAAATTAACCTCAGGACCAATATGTAGGCGTGCACACACACAGAGAAAGGCACCTCCTTTGCCTCTTTCTGACACCACTCTGATGCTGTTGTAAGCTTGGCTGTAAGATCAAAATCTCATTCTTTGGCAGACACATACACACACACACACACACACACACACACACACACACACACATGCTCAAATTGCCTGGAGCACAGTAAGCACAGGAAAGCAAATCCACTGTGAAGACACCATAAAACCAACACTGCAGAAAGTCGGACCGCGTCTGTGTTTCTGCATACATGAGCTGAATGCACGCTAATGACATGCAGTGTACATGTGAACACATACATATACACACACATAGAGAGAGAGAGTCCTACTTACAGAATGAATCAGACGGTATCAGAAGCACTGTGCCATATTATCGCTGTAGTAGTGAGTCAACACAGGCATTGAGATCTGAGACCACAGGGTTTTAGCACTTCAGCCAAGGAGGGGACGGCGTGGAGGAGTCAGAAGGGTTCACACTGTGTCATTGGGGATGTCAGGACATATAGAGGGAATCTATAGGATTCCAGTGTTTATACTCAGATGGAGAAAAAAGATTCCCATGAGAACAACGCAAGAAAAAATCAACAATTGATAAAAGGAGAGGTTCAACTCTGTGTACAAGGAGAATGAGGGATTGACTGGGCCAGTGTTTTTCTTCCTTATATCTCTTACTTCTAGGAGAAAAAAAAGCGAAAAAATAACAAGAGCCCGTCTTGACAAATAAGAAAAGAAAGGGGTGAAAAATTAGTCAATCAGAATAGGGCTCCACCTTTCCTTTTATGCTGTCTTTTTTCTGCTTTCCTCTGTCTGCCCACCTCTTGTTTTCCTCAGGATTGCGCAGGGCCTATGAGCAGAGGAACGCCGGCGTCAGAAAACCAATCACCCCGCCAGATGACGAGAGAACATAAAGGAGTAAATGACAAGCAGATGAAGGGGAGGATTTTCGACACCTGCTCTCTCCCTCTGTCTCTCTGCCTGCCTCCCTCCCTCTCTCCCTCTCTCTCTCCAACCTGTATTTCCTTTCTAGTAACAGCCCCCTCCCTCCCCGCCTGTTTTGTCAGTGCTTGAGCTCGCCACTGTAGTGACTGAAGTGGATGCAGAGGAAGTGAGATCCTCCAGAACCCACAATCACAGGGATGCTCCTCTTCTTTCTTTCCGTCCCAGCTTTCTTTCCTTTCCTTCTCTCTGTCTTTCCCTCACACGCTGCATAGAATGACAATGACTCGCACACTGTTTACTGTGCCCGCACTGGATGTCTGCCTGGCTCTCTGCCTGACACTTGGAATGGGCTGTGTCTTCCTGTCTGTCTGTCTGTCTTACCAGCCTCAGAGCTTGTCTGTCACTCAGTATAGCTGTCTGTTTACCAAGCCATCTCTCAGTCCGTTACAGACCAGGCAGGTGCAGGGGGTGGGCATAACCCTACTCTCCTGCTCAAGTGCCCCCCCTGGTGTAACTCTTAACCCTTCCCCAGCCCATTGCGCTAACTAGCCTCCAACACGGCACAGGCGAATTAGAAAAAAGAGTGTAAATCTCGAAGAGGATTTCGAACAATCCTAGTTAATTCTCTTTTTTTTTCTTTTTTTTTTTGCTTGTCTTCCCTTCGTCTTTCCCTCTCTACCTGTTTCCGTCTATTTTCTGCTCTTTCTGTCTCCTTTCCCTCTCCTCAGTGCCAGTCTCCGTGCTCGTTATCTATTCTGGACAGTCTGTCCCTCTTCACTCTCCGTCACAGAGGGAGGATGAAGAAGAATGGTGCTGCTTCATAATGTATTTTTCCGCAATGTGTGAGAAAGATGGTGAAAAAGAAAGAGGAAGGGAATGTGGGATAAAGAGAGGGGGCTTTTGAAATTGTTCGTTTAAAAAAAATACATATAAGCCCTCCTCCCCCACGCCAAATCAGAACAGAAAGCCTCTCGAGGGGGGGTTTTCAATTACTCGCTTTTGCCCACAAGCCAATCTGAAAAAGTGGCCCGGTTCTGAGGTGTGCACAACAGTGTCGTAATCTCGATAGGATATCCGGTCGATAAATCCGGATGTGTCCAAAAGCTCCATACCATTGCTCAAGCATCACTACAGCCTATTTCATTTCTCGAAGAAGTCCAAGAAGCCCAGCTGTATGCTCAACAGGTTGATTGGTTTGTGGTAAGTCGATTCGCGTCCTCTAAGGCTCGTCACCCTCTGCTTTTCTCTGCTTCCAGCGATATTCCTGTGGACAGCTTCCGGTATCGCAGTCTGGCCTGTCCAACCTCAACTCTGCAAGTTCAGCCCTCTCTGAGATGGTTCGAGCTGATGCCTGGAGATGGTGGAGGCAGTTAGGTGTGGAAAGCTAGTCGCTGGAGGGTGTGTGCTGGCTTCCATGCTGCCCATTTGGTGTGCATCTCTGCGAGGCTTCAGATCTGGAAGGAGAGGAAGAATAGAGGCAAAGTAGAGAAGAGAGAGAGGGAGAGTGCATGAAAGGTTAGCATGGTGACATTTGTGTCACTCTGCCTTATCGCGTACGTCATTCTCCTCCTTGTCACACTCCACCCTGCCTGTCGTCCCGCTGTCTATTCCGTCCTTGTCACTCTTCCTCCGACTTTGCTGCTTGTTTGCTCCTTCCTCCTCTCCACTCACTCTATGATTTGATCCTTTCACTCTCCCCCAACAAGCTCATCTTCAAACTCTCTCCGCCGTCACATCTCTCTTCTATTCCCTCCATCCAATTTTACATCTGCACCTCTCCTGCTTTCCTCCAATCATTTCTGCTGTCTTTCTTTCTTTTCAATTCCAAGTTAGCTGTCCATCATATGCACCACAGTATCCAAGTCAAGATGCATGTGAGGGAGCACACTGAAGGGCAGAGAGAGACCTCTGACTGGTGAATGTGCCTGAGGCAGGTGGAGGACTGCAGTCCAGGCTCGTATCATTGGTCAGGTACAAGCAGACATAGTTATCTGATGTAGACAAGGGCTGTCACTTCTAAATTTATTCAAACTTGTGTTTCCACATGGGAGAAAATTCAATATTCCGTCTGTAATGATCTGTTCTTATTCAGAATCTGTAGCGTAGAAAACACTGTCTGAACCATCGCATGGCCTATTGTTGTTCTTTTCTTTGCTAACGTGAAAAGGAGAAAACTAGTGAGCCATGCTGAATGGGTAATTAGGACACCAAACCATGAGACATAATGGGAGGAGGCATTTTTCACACCATAGATGGACGACTCTGTGGATGAATGTAAGGCTGACTTTGTAGAGTACAGCTGTCTGAAGTGAAGTGAAACAGCAAAGAGCAAAATTAATTCAAACTAATTTTAGGATTAGGCTGTGAGCGCCTCATTCAAATTACAGGAGTTACATCAAATGCTTTCAGTTCAATTTTGTTCAAACTTCATTTTTTGAATAGACAGGATTTATTATTATTATTATTTATTTACTTTAGTTCAAAAATAGTTTGAGAAAATACAGTTAATGGTTTTTAATTATGTTAGAAGAACCATAAAAAACTTCTTCCTTATAAATTCCTTATTTATTCCTCCTTCGTTACAAAATACTTAAAAATGTGTTTTTAAGTTTTGCTGTTCATCCTCTTTCTTTTGGGGTTTTTAGTGAAAATGAAAAAAAAAAGAGAGAGAGAGATGAAAACGTCTGAACTTGTAACACTCTCATTTTGCAACAAACCCCAATTTGCACATCTCCTCACAAACTGATTTTAGATTTGGGAGTAGTACAAAGAATTTTCAAAACTGTAAGCGTTTCAGACAGCTTTTGAAGCCTCTGACACGTCACAGCATCGGGATTTCATTGTGCTCTCTTGGATTTTCTGTATGTAAACAGAAACTTGTACCTTTTGGGAGTCACAACTGATCAGATTTAGTTTATTCTTTGATCACTTTTTCAGCTACACACAGCAACATTGTCACATTTATGTATCCCTCTGAATTGTGCCAACACATATTCTTACATCCCTTCAAACTAACAATGTTCCAGGCAGACAGGTACACATGCAGATGGCTGATGGCAAAACTAATGCTGGCCTGAGCTTTGACAGACGCCTGTTGAGTTTCTTTCTCTTTTTTTTTTCATTTCCTAATAAATCATAGCACCTTTTCTCAAACATCTAAAAATAGCAGTAGTATGTCAAATCTAAACCACCCAACAGGTAGTCTCACCTCTGTTACCATGCAACAGTTTGCACCTGTTGAATACATAAAAGTCATTTCTGAATACAAAAAGCTCACGCCTCACAACTGAGTGACAAAGACCTTCTTAATTCACAACAGTACAGAGGAAGAATGTGTTTCTTTGAAAGTGGATGTCAAAATCGTCTCTTTTAACAGAACGAAACAATATCATTACAAAGGTTTGGTGGCTCGTTCCTTTTTCCAGAGTCCAGTGAGATGATGGTCCTTTTAAAATGAAACATTAGAGGCCATTCTGTGCATCAGCTCCAATCAATACAGCTGTGTGGATAGATATGACCCCCCTGTGACACCCATATCCTCCTAGGACCATTTAGGATGAGACCATGTGTGTGTGTGTGTGTGTGTGTGTCTGTGTGTGTGTCGGGTCGCTAGTTAGGTTAGTGCTCAGTGTCTGCTAGTGTGTGTGTGTGTGAGTGTGCGCGTACCTTTTGTTGGCACCATTAGCATGCTATTGTGTCGCAGGTGTGAAAAGATGTAGGTGGGTGTGAATTGGTGTGCAGAAGGTATGTCAGCGAGGAGTGCGAAGACAGAGGTGCGTGTAAAACAAGTGACAGTGTGTGCGTCTTTGTGTGTGTGTGTGTGTCTGTGTGTGTCTGTGTGTGTGCATGTTCATATGTGTCACAGCTGTCATGCCCGAAGCAATTA
Source organism: Seriola aureovittata (assembly GCF_021018895.1). Lineage (NCBI taxonomy): Eukaryota > Metazoa > Chordata > Actinopteri > Carangiformes > Carangidae > Seriola > Seriola aureovittata. The sequence goes on from NC_079370.1 coordinate 10,122,593, forward strand.
AACACATTGATCTACTGCATAACACTCTGTTCCACCAATCCCACACACTGAGGCTGAAAACACACCTCTGCCCTCTCTGCATTGTGTCACAGACGTGCACACATGAAACGCTGTAAAAAAAAAAAAAAAAAAAAAAAAAAAAGATTGACACAGACACAGATACAGCGAACCCTTCACATACACACACATCCACTGCACCTTCATTCATTGCCCGTGTCAGGCAAGAGACCAAACGTCTTCAGTGTGAATTCAAACAGAATGTAGAGAGGAGCTTGAAGAGAACGAGACAGGGATGGAGGCGAGGAGGGGGGGAGGGGTGACACAGCCAAAGTGGGGAAGAGAGAGAGACAGCCAAAGAGGGAGTGGGGGGGGGGTGAGAGGAGGGAGAGAAGCAACAAATTGAAGTGAGCCATTTAGATTTCATCCAAATCCATCAAACCGGACAGGCCTGTTTATGTCTGGTTGGGGGTGGGTGGGGGGGTGGGGGGGGTTGAGGAGAGATGGATGCTGGATGAAAAGAGGACGGAAGGAGGGATGGAGGGAAACAGGTGGGGGAGTGGTAGGGAGGTGGGTTGGACAGGGTGAGAGACACAAGGAAACGAAGGGAGAACCCATCAGAGGCGAAAATGCACTGAACACAACTGCAGACTGAGGAAGAGGCGGCAGACAGAGAGATCTAAGAAACAAGACAAGGAGAGGTGAAAGAGGATGGAGAGAGGAAAAAAGGAGGAAGAGAGGGACGGACACTCACCCATTTCAGTGGGCTCTCCACAGGCGAGCACAATCCCTGCTCTGTGATCCCATCCTGGGGAAAGGCGCAGCGAGATCCTGGAGCTCCCTCCACTGAATACCAATGGGGCTGCTATTATCAGCTCTCTCACACACACATACACACACACACACACACACACACACACACACACACACACACACACACACACACTCACTCACATACACACACACACACACACACCGGCACTGTGGAGGAAAAGACACAAACACACAGAGTCAAGTCTGGGGTAGTTGTTCAAATCAGAAGAAAAAAAAAGCTGTCTCGTGATGCAAACAGCGTAACACAACAGAAGAGACATTGCAGCACAAGTGCATTTGCATTCCCTTCTCCCTCTCTTATTTTCTCCCATTTCTCCTTCTTCATAAAAAAAGCATCAGAGGCAGTGCACAAGCCAGAGGGATCAATCCACATACACACACACACACACACACACACACACACACACACACACACACACACACACACACACACACACACACACACACCACACACACACACACACACACACTCACTCACATACACACACACACACACACACACCGGCACTGTGGAGGAAAAGACACAAACACACAGAGTCAAGTCTGGGGTAGTTGTTCAAATCAGAAGAAAAAAAAAGCTGTCTCGTGATGCAAACAGCGTAACACAACAGAAGAGACATTGCAGCACAAGTGCATTTGCATTCCCTTCTCCCTCTCTTATTTTCTCCCATTTCTCCTTCTTCATAAAAAAAGCATCAGAGGCAGTGCACAAGCCAGAGGGATCAATCCACATACACACACACACACACACACACACACACACACACACACACACACACACACACACAGTACAAACGCTCATACACTGGCATTTGCAGCCTATAGAAATACTTACTGGGCATATATTCAATCCCAACCAGTCCCACAGTCGACTCTATTCTTGCTCACGGCTCCTCGGCTTCCAAGGGTGTTAGAGAGAAATGAGTTGTCCGCTATTTTCCTTTCCCTCCCCGTGGGTTCCTCTCAGCAGTATCTGATGCAGAGATAATGAAGGGTATGAAGGCAGACTTCGTCCTCCCTAATTCTCTCCTAACATGCAGTGTACATCCAGTTTTTCTGTATCCATTTGTTGATTCAGGTCCAATCCGTCCGCCAGCCTGTGGACTTCACTGTGATTCAGCGACACGCGACGGCAAGCGGCATTCACTTAGTCACCCTCCCCTCTGTGTCTCCCTGCTCTGTCTCTCCCCTTGCTCAATAGTATACCCATACCTCCTTGGCTTTCTCCAATCTAATCAGCTCTCTCTCTCTCTCTCTCTCTTTCTCTCTCTCTCTCTCGTTCTCTCCCTGCACCCTCCCACTCTCCTCCCTCCCTTTCCTCCTCCTTCCCAACACCCACTCCTCTACTCTCTCTCTTTCTCTCTCCCTCCTAGGTATTTTTCTCAAAGATGTATATCAACCCCCCCCCTTTCCTCCCCCCAACCCACTCTCTCTCTTTCTCTTATCTCTGTCGGTCTCTGCGATAAGCATTTGAAATAAGGGGAAAGGCAAAAAAACTGGCCATGAAGAAAACACACACTATCTGAAACAAACACACGCGCGCGGGCCATCAGAGAGAGAGGGAGAGCGAGTAATCATAGGGATGTGTTGCATCCTCAGCCAGGGTAAACTACTGACAGAGTTTGACATGGCTACATGCTCAGGGTGACAAACACTATCACACCACCACGCAACTCGCCTCATACCCTATGACACACATCACGCACTGTCACACACACAAACACTTATATATCTACACACACACACACACACACAAACACACACACACACACAGCAGAATCAGATGCAAACACACATCTGGGCTCACAGACGGAGGCACATATTGACATAATGTCACTGATATGCACAAATGCAAGCGGGGGAAGGAGAAGTAAACACACACACACAAAGACATAAATCCTATCACAGCATGATGTTGGATCAAACATGCATGCAGGCATGCACTGTGCTGCAATGTACTTAAGTACATTAGTCAAGAGCGATACACTTCTGAGATATTCTGAGTTATTTGTACTTTACCTACCACTACATTTCAGGGGATGTTGTACTTTTTACTCCAGTACATTTATCTGACTGCAATAGTTACTGATTACTTTTGAGATTAGGATTTGTTTTCATTTTATGCCTTTACCAGACAGCCGACAACCAGAGATGACAGGAAATGAGGAGAGAGATGCAACAAAGGCCCTTGGCCAAACATGCTGCATCTTTATAGATTTACTATACGACAATATATTGTTGACCAACTATGAAATGAAAGTGCTGTTAACACATTAATGCATATATAATTGTGCTATAATGCTCTGCAAAGAGCAAGTCTGCAAACTTTTATTACTACTTTGCTGTTAGTGCTTACTTACTTACTTACTCACTGTGCTTTACTTAAATAAAATTCAAATAGTGGACTTTTACTTGTAGTTCAGTACATTTTTCATTCCGATTTCTACTTTTACTGAAGTGACTTAATACTTCTTCCACCACTGGGTGAACACATGAACACATACTGTACTGAAAATCATCTCTCCTCTCACCAGAGCACCCTGACACTTCATGTGGGACTCCCTTGAATGGAGCTGACACCCTCCTCACTATTTATAATGTTCACTCATATAAGGCACAACTCCACAACAGCATGAGCCCAGTGCAAGCAGACAGCAGTCTCCAGAGGAAGCAGCTCACACTATATGATGTCACTGCCTAACTCCCATATCCTACTTCTATCACGCTACGCTGTCTCATCCCCCCTAACGAGACTGGCACGTTGGCCTTGTGATGCCTTTGTTCCTCACTGGTGCCCTGGTCGGTGCAAGTAGCCTTTTCAATATAGATCGTTTTCTTAACCTTGCAGCTCCCTTAACATTTCATGTCCTCCAAGGCTATTAAACTCACCACAGTGTGTTGAATCATTGATTTTGTCACTCCGTGCATGAGGTGGCTCTTTAATTGCTACTGACAACACTGTGGTGCCTTGCAGTGATATTTGTAAATTATGCTTCAAATCATTTTAAAACAGGTGTTTGGTTAAAATATTACTGTTAGATTTTAATTCAACAAAATTACAACTAAAACTGCCAAGAGTCTATTACTAATTAAGCCACAGTGCTCCTGTCTGAGCAAAAATGTTACATACGCAGTGGTGTAATGTAAAGTTAGGGCCTATTTGTGTCTCCCATATTGACTAATACCCTCTGATTTGAGCCTTTGGATACATCAACTCTGGTTCGTCCACGAAGTTGTCCCCTAATCAAACGGGGAAGCAAATATAGTATGTGACAATGCTGAGCTGTCCCCTCTACTTTGGTCTCAAACAGCCCCCCCCCAATGCTTCATCATGTTTTCACCTATTCACTTTGCATCTCATAAAATTATGTTCATCTCAAGATGTCTTTGTCCAGTGGGCGGACAGTGCTGGAACACCTATTACTCACTCATGCTTGAGCCTATTAGACTGCAGCCATGTCACGCCAGCGGTTCCCTTAGGCCATGGCATTTTTTATTCCGTGTGTGTGTGTGTGTGTGTGTGTGTTGTGTGTGTGTGTGCGTGTGCATCTGTGTGTGTGTGTGTGTGTGTGTGTGTGTGTGCGTGTGCATCTTTGTGTGTGTGTGTTCGTGTGTGTCTGATTGTCTGTGTGGACATTTGGATATGACTGTATCTGCACCCGACCAACTTGCAAATCTAAAATTCTTTATTTAGGCTCTGCGCACGTGGTGAGTGTGTGTGTGTGACTTGGAGGGTTGAGAGGGCTGCGTACACAGCGTTACCCCTGGCTGTGACCCACAGCTGCAGTTTTCAGGAAGTCAGGAGGAGTCTCCGTGTGCTGTCTCTCCCATTCAATCACACACACTGACACACGCCTGCAGTCCCAGTGTGTGTCTGTTGTTTAATTTACCTCTGGTCTAATTTACCCCTCTCTTGGTTTTCATCACGACTGGGTGACACTGAATCTGCTCTGTGAGAGGGCTCTGTCTGCATATTATACTCAGTCTTTTTATGTTCATACTATATATATATATATATTGATAACCCAACATGCAAAGATGCAGCAAGGCAATTTAACTTAATATATCTGGTGATTTAGGCCTCACTGCATCCTCTGAAAATCTGCTGTCACTCTCTATTTCAGTCTCCCTCCTTTTCTCTAAATATGCATTCAACAGCTGTCTCTCTCTCATCTCCATCCCACACCACTTTGCTCTTGACAAATTGATATGGAGCGCTTTTACATAACAACTATGTATCACACACACACTCCAAATACCATCGACAGCACAAATGTAAACCTTATTCAACCATCACACACACACTTCGCTGCAGGTGTTAAGAGCCCAGCGTTTGCAATTGCGAATGTCTATTTGTAAGAGTGTTTCCTTACTTTTCTCTTCGTAGAGGCTTCCGTGTTAACTATTGCTTGGAAAGCATGCAAAACAGGGGAGGGAGAGGGAGAGGAAGACAGAGGGAGGGGGGAGAATTGACATTCTGCCCGAGCACTGCGCTCTGCTCGTGGAATAATGATTAGCTCCTCAGTATTCTAGTCACATATGCTTCACTATCAATGAGAGAGAGAGAGAGAGGACAGAGGAAAGATGAGGGAGGGGACAGAGAGGGAGGAGACAAGCAGAGGGAGGTGGGAAGGGGGTGGGGGGGTGGGAGAAGAAGAGCACAGGGAGAAACAAGGTGAAAAAGAGAGCAAGGGATGAAAAAAGTGAGAGATAATGGAGGACAAACCAGAGGAGTATAGTATGACATAAGCAGTAGACGTAGGTGCTTGTATGCTGCAGTATGTTCTCTCTCTCTCTCACACACACACACACACCACACACACACACACACACCACACACACACACACACACACACAGATGCATGCTGCATGTATTCAATGTGCACATTAAACAAACGCAATAGTCAGACAAATTTGCAAACTAAAAACGAAGCTAGTGCAAGCCACAGACACACACACACACACACACACACACACACACACACACACACACACACACACAGAGAAATACATCACTACATGCATGGAGACTACTTTGTCAAAGTCACAGCAGGTATAGCCACCTCAGCAAAGAGAGAGACAGAGGCTATGTCGCGGGGGGGGGGGGGAAGACAGGGAGAGACAGAATAAGGGAGTAATGGTGTAAAAAAAAAAAAAAAGGGAGAAAGGGGAAAATGAAAATAAGAGAAGGACAGAGCGTGGAGAGGATGCATGTACAAGCAATAAATATGTAATCACAAGACATAGAGAATGATAAATGTATACCATTACTTAAATAGGTCAATCATACATTAATAACTACAATATGATAATAGAGCTGGGAAGTCAGCTGTAGCCGACTGAGTAAGTTTGCATAAGTGTGCCCACTTAGTCAAATACAAAGAACTACATCATGTTTTTGCACACCCCCTAACTCAGACTTTATTTTTCAAGACGGAGTATCAGAATAGAAGTGAGATGTTTTTCAATTAGGACAGAAAAGCTTTAACTACATTAATGCATATAATTTACTCTACTGTCACTTGTAAAGCACAGCAAATAGAATGAATTACTGGAATAGATAACATACATTTTTAATGATATAAACAATAGAAAAACCAAATGTTTATGCTTTGATTTTTAGACAGCCAGAAACACTCGTGAATATGTAGCATTTAAGCCTGGTAAAGTGCATCTACAGTTTAATCATGTTGCAGTTGTAATTGCATAATCTTAATCAGAAAGGAATATTAGTAAAGTATTAGCAGCAAAGGTAAACATAAATTAGGGATCCTAAAGGAGTTTTTTAAATCGAAAACAACTGGACTAGGTTATTTGTCTGGGAAGACGTATTTACGTATTTACGTATTTACGTATTTACGTATTTACGTATTTACGTATTTACATATTTACGTATTTACTGACCAGGCTAGGACTGGTTCCTTCAGGACCAGTCCTAGCCTGGTCAGATGCGTACATGAACTGATGAAGCCTCTTGGATGAGAGGTGAAACGTCTTCCCAGACAAATAACCTAGTCCAGTTGTTTTCGATTTAAAAAACTCCTTTAGGATACTATGACCTGGACAAATGAGAATATACACAGGCATAAATTAGGGATGCATAATTTTGACTATCATGTACAACACACCCGAAGCAGAGGTCACAAGTGTCATTCAAGATTCAGTATGTACATCTGTGTACTATGTACATAGTGTATATTTTAATATAATTTAATAAAACATGGCTGTCTCCCTATATAAAAACCAGCATCATTTTTCTTGCAGGGATGTATTGTGTACCACTGCACATACAGTACTTTGACCTTAACATGATTTATGATATTTTCCTTCTCCTGTTGCATTACTACTGTATGTAATTTTCTCTGGTTTTTGACCTTTAATGGCTATATGATAGGTTTGCTGTGATATTTATATTGGATTCCTCATAAATATATACTGCAGTATTACTTTAGCTATTAGTCTAAGAACTGAATGAAATCAGTGTCACATCAAACAGAAACATGAAATGCACAGGGCAAAATCTGCTGTTGTATATGTGCAGCAATCAATCCATTCAGAATGCTATTACTGTACTTGAAGACATGTCTCACATCACTGTAAAGATAACGCAGTAACATTGCAATTATAAAGAAAATGGTTCCACAATTAAATAACGTCTTTTTCACCACAGTGATAATCTGTGTCAGCAAACATACATTCCCATCAAGTTACCTTGGAAGCAAAGCTTTCAAAAGCCACCCAACAACATCCAAACGCCATCAACAAACCATGACATTAATACTTCTCTGGGGATCAGCGGTTAGTGGGTTTACAGAGGTTGTATAGACATTTACTGTAGGTGTATATTTTTTATTTCCAGTGATATACCATAATGTTCCTCTAGGATATTGTAGCCTATAGTTTTAACTGGCATTTTGCAGTATATCCTTCAGACAGATCATTATTACTGTAGGTCTTTTACTAGAAGACCATATTGCAGATTGAGTTATTTAGAACATCAGTTTACACCATTGAATCCCAGCAAGGGGTATTTGTACCCCATGGGGTTCGTGAAAAGATTTTATTGAGTAATGTTAGGCCAATTAGTTTTAAAAAATGGAAATTACATTTGGTTAAAGTAGAATGGACGCCTTGTAGTGGCCATCGAATCACCAAAAATCAAGTCAAATATATGCAATCAAAGGAAATTAAAATAAAAGTAATTATTAATTATATTGAGTGCTATTAACTAAACTAAATAAAATTTACTAAATTAATTTAAATTGAGTTGAATTAAGTCAAATAAATTGAGTTGATTATGCAATTAAATTAGATTGAAATTAGTCTATAAAATTACATTGAGTTAAATAAATTAAATTGATTCAAATTTCAAATTAATTTACTTTTATTAAAACGAATATTTTTAATTAATCACATTTACTTTATAGATTAATTTACTGAATTGAATTGAGTGAAATTAAAATACATTACATTTACCAAGTTAAATCAATTGAGTTAAAATAAATGAAATTGAGATGAATGAATTAAAACATTTTACATCAAATACATTTTTGAATTGAATTAAATAAATTTGATTTAAATTTAACTCAATTTAATCTGGATACATTTAATGTACATGGGTTAAATTGTGTCATAACACATGAATGCTTGAGTTATGGCCAAAAACATGTTTTGTGAAGTCACAGTGACCTTGACCTTTGACCACTAAAATCTAATTTGTTCATCCTTGAGTCCAAGGGAACATTTGTGTCAATTTTTCTTGGAATTCCCCGAAGGCATTCCTGAGATGTCACATTGACAAGAATGGAACAGATGTGAAGTCACAGTGACCTTGACCTTTGACCTCCAAACTCGAATCAGTTCATCCTTGAGGTTAAGTGAACATTTGTACCAAATTTAAAGACATTCCCTCAAGGCGTTCCTGACATATCGCACAAGAATTGAAAACATAATGCCTCCAGGCACAGCTGTCTCCAGCATGAACATATAAAAATACATCCATATACATCAAGTCAGCTGTAACACACATGGGTTGTTTAGGAGTGTGTGAAAACTAGCTGAACAAGCAAGCAGAGAAGTTAAAGCAGTTAGCTAAAGTAATCAGTACTTGAATTCAATACTTAACTTAAAGGTCTAGCAGTTAAATGGTTGAATAGCTCAAAGTAATGGGTAAATGGTTTAATTAGTGGTGGTGGATAAATATTCGTGGTTGAAATAGTTAAAAAAAAAAAAGCTAAAACAATGGATACCCACAAATTAGTGAAATTACCCACAATTTAGTGAAAGCATACTAATGGAAAACTAAAAAGTAATGGATGCATAACATTAAAATTGATGGAAAATGGTTAGCTGAGAAAAATGGGAAAAGGTTTAAACTAAAACTAATGGACAAATGGTTGATTGATTAATCATTCAAATATTTTGCTGACGGATAAATATAATATTTGAAATGTAGCAACATTAGCTCGTACAAATGCATCTGACAAAAAAATACTCCAGATATTGCCAATTATCTAAAAGCCATAATAAAATTCGAAGTAACTTGTAATTGCTTTAAACCTGTGTATCCACTTCATAGATGCTCTGTGACTATTCTTACCTGGAGGTGTAAGCCAAAAACAGAACTCCTGGTGTCCTCCACCTGCACGGGACACTGTGATGTCAGCGAGTTTACTGCTGTGAGAGCTGAATATGCACATTTTCTCCTAAGGGTCACTTGGGTATTTTTAGTGTTTATGATATAAAAAGAGGTGAGAATCAAAGGGATGCCCAGGGTGAGAACAGCTACTGTGTGTGCTTGTTTCTAATCTTTTTCATTTGTAGCAAGGATATTCCTAAATCTGATGTTATTTTGGGCCCCGTGTATCTGCATAATTGTCCGTTTCATTTGCTTGTATTAAAAGATAAAACCTTCTTTTCACAGCTTGCTACTCCAGCCTACAAATTCCATGAATAATTTAAATACATAATTGCAAAAACCATTGCACATACAAGCATATATAGTAATTTATATTCATCTCAGCTTGCTCATGCATGATTATAAATCATTTATTGGATATTGGCTTGTGTGTATTTTCATCGATAAGGTGCAAAATAAATAAGCTACTCAGTTTATTCACTTTTTTTCAATGGTGTCCTCAGAAGTATTTAAAAAAGTAAGTTCTTTAGGTTATTACTATAATGACTAAATATCTCACCATTTTAACATTGAAAAACACATAATCTTATGTAATAATAATGTGTGGGGTCACACTTTCATGATCTAATTTAATTTTAGACAAAGCACCAGTCAGCTATATGTTTCATTATATTCTTTATGTCTGGCACCAGCTGAATTTATATACTGAATTTGTTGTAAATGCTTTTTCCCAGTATTATTAAGTCCCCTTGACTATGGTTACATTACTTTTTGAAGATGTGATCGCCATTATGTTCACTTTTAAAATAAACATAGTTGGATTCAACTGTATTTGTTTGTCAATAGCAATTACATTCTCTATCCCAAAGTTGCATTTACAGTTGCATATGCATTTAAAGCTGGATTGGACAACACCAAACTCTTATATATTTTGTGTTTGACAGTCAAGATAAACCAACCAGATCAGATCTGTAAGTTAACATACTGACCTAACATAAAAATCTCACTTAAAGCTATAAGTCTTTAAGTGTGAGTAAAATTTAAATTACATTTTAATCTGTTTTTCAAAACAAGCATCACAGTGGGAAAAATCAGTTTTTGTTTATCCATGGTCGTCACAAATACAGAACCGAAAGCAAAGCCACAAGGTTAAGTCTGAGCCGAGGAATGAACACAGACAGACAATATACTGTTCTCCATACAGCAAAAAGGTCATTATGCCCCAGTCAGACTGGCTCCCTAGAGCACACGAGTCTCATGATTTCAACGCCAGCATCAACAATTTCATTACACATCTGTGTGTTTGTTGTGTGTGTTTTCGGGTTCAGTGTTAGACAGCAGGTATGATAAACGGCACTCCACCAGAATATCAGCTCTCAAGATTTGCTAGGAAGGAAAAAACATGTATTTATCGACTGGTTGCCTGTTGACTCTCAGAAAAGCAATGAAGAGCAGCTAAATTCTTGGCACTGGCTTCTTTTTGCTCCTCAGGAGCCCTCTATTTCCTGATATGCTTCTCACTCTGCAGAAATGCTGCCATTTTCCCATTTCAGTTCCCGGCACAATCATCAGCATTTCTCCCTCCATGACATGAAAACAAACTAAGACTGAGTGCCTCTGCTTGTGTGTGGTTTCAAAACCCCTGTCAGCAATCACTGGGTGGGAGACAGCCATAAACTGCGTTTTAGAAGCCTATAATGGGCTACTGCAGCGCTGGCAAAACTTATATCATATTATGCCTCTTCCCATTCAGACACAAATAGGATCATTATTTTTGATAACTATACAGCAAGTGCTGGATAATTTCATTACACTACTTGCCACTGCATAATTCTATACTTCAGCTAAATCATCATAAATCTTGCCATACCTATTACTGTATTTAATTACAACACAAAATCAATCAATTACATTATGTCCTACAAATTATTGGAACATTAGGGTTGATCTATACACACAATTCTTCTTCATTCTGCCTTCCACTAACATTAGCGTGTATGTGACAGGGAAACAAAATGGTTTGAGAAGCTGTATACTGACTGGCGCTGTGTGGGTCTGTATATTTCTCAGCAGAAGACCTCATATTGTTTGTCAAAAGGCACAAGTGGCAATTTATAGCAGGACCTATAAAGTCCATCTCATCTGATGGGATGGGGGCAATGCCCTCATGTCATCCACCTTATAAAATGATGGACGCTCATGGATGTGAAAGCTGAAGCGTTTTATTATAAAGAAAGCAGAAGACATTTCATGGGCCACCACCAGTCTTCCCCTAATAAATAGTGGCTGTAAATGCATGTCTATATAGAACGGAAGGCCAGTTTTACAACCAGTTTTTTAATCAGTTTGAAAGACTAATTTAAGGTACATTCTACCCTCCTGAGCATTTCATCTGTGTATCAACCTTTGATTCATTTGTTTTACACACTTTCAAAAATGATATTAAAATCATTTTCTGCTCAAGAGAAGTTGTAAAATAGTATTTATTCACAGGATGGGACTTTTGTTTAAACTGGCTTAGAAAGCTATCGAACTATAAACATAAAGTATTAACTGCATATCAATCAATTATCAAATTTTCACTCAATCAACATTCTATATTCTCAACTAATTTTTCAGACTTTCTCTACCATGTTGTCCTGTTCGCGAAAGTTTCTAATCTGCCTTCATACAGTCTCCTCCACAATGAACTCGATGGTATGCTGCGGCGACTGGCTCGTCTCCACCATGGTGATTTCATTCCCATCCATGGAAATAGTGGGAACAGTAATGGTCTGAGTTCCTAGAACGGCGGACGGCAGGATGACGACCTGTGAGGTTCCGTCCATGCCACTGAGCTGATCAGACGGGATCATGACCGTCTCGGTACCTCCCTCAGCCCCCTGCAGTACATATATGGTCTGTACTGAGCCAGACTCGACCTCCCCTGTGGTGGCCAGAGAAGAGAGCACCTTGGCCCCCTCCAGGACCTTCTGGACCTGGGCGGCCTCGGCTGCTTGTGCCACCTGCTCAGCGGTTTCCAAAGGCATGTCTCCATGTAGCCGCATGTGTTTATCCAGGTTCGAGCGAGAACGGAAGGCAGCGGGGCATTGGGGACAGGGGTAGGGCTTCTCGCCGCTGTGGGTACGGGCGTGCTCGGTGAGACGGGCAGCCACGCTGAAACTCTTGCCACAAATCCAGCAGCAGAAAGGCCTCAGGCCACTGTGGATGCGTTCATGGTCCTGCAGATGGGGTAGCTGGCGGAAACGCTTGCCACAAGTGGTGCACTGGTGGAGGGATGAGGAGGAGAATGGGGAAGTGGGAAAGGGGAGAATGCACAAAATATAGGAAAGGTAAGAGAGTGGCAGAAAAGTACAGTTATGTTCACAACAGTGCCAAGGCACAAACTCGACTGCAATTAATATTTTCTGAGACCTCTCTTTATACTTTTCTGCAGATGCAGCACTTCTGGCTGGATAGAGGAAGAGCAGAGAGAACAGGGTATGGGGAAAGACAGACCGGATAAGACAGATAGAAAGCAATAGAAACAAGTGTTTTTCAATCAATCTACCGTTGATTTTCACAAAAATAAATTAATTGCTTGTCTATAAAGCATCAGAAAATAGTTTTGAAAAATAACCATTACAGTTGCTTACCTAAAAGTAATTCTTGCTATGTCTGAGCAGCAGTAAAAAAATCCAATATTGTTTAGTTTACTGTCATAAAATACGAAGAAATCCAGCTAATTTCAATCAATTAAAAGTGGACAAAAGGAAAAAATGTATCCAGTGAGCTGAGAGCCAAACAATTTCTAAATAAAGTAAATTCCACAGCTGTACCTTTCCTGCCGCTGTAACACTGTTTTCTGACTGCTCCCACCTGAGTGCAGACAATAAACTATAACAAGATACTTGATTAAACCTAAAGCACTAAAATAGAATGACTTTGTTGTGCTTTATTTTGATTCCCACTGGAGATGCTCAGATTGAAACGGTAGTGTACTCTAATAAAATTACCTTTCCTGCCGAGATTGCTCTTTATATACTCAGCAAATATAGGTGTTCCTTCAGGAACGCAGTGTATTTGATTTGAATTAAAATTCATCCCTACAACCGCCTCTCTGTTTGAGGACCGATGCTCCTTGAACCTCAGTCTTTAGCATGCCTGATAGATATGGCTCAAAGCAGAGCCACAAACATGAAATCAATTTCTACAGTGCGACGTGCTGTGATGGGCTTGGGTGGGTCTATAGTTGATGTCCTGCCTCGTCACCAGAGCAGCAGAGGGAGAGAGTCCCAGAATAGTAACAGGCACAGAGGGGAGCTGACAGGCCCTAACTCAGCCCTGCCATTAATCACAGGTACACAGGGAGGGAGGAAACACCCGCAGGACACACACTGCACAAATGGCCATGGTCCGGAACCAGAGAGATGGCCACAGTTATGAACGGGTGTTACGATGGCGGGTGAGGCAGTGCTGGATTTCAATTTGAAATACAGATGTTAAAGTGTTTGAAATCCTTGTGTTAAAGGACAAAATAAGATTAAGAGGGTCAGAAAAATTCCCCTTTTTAGATAAAACACACAAACACCATCCTACTTCTTACCTCAAAGGGTCTTTCATCAGTATGTGTCCTCATGTGAACAGTGAAGGTGGAATTGTAGGCAAAATCCTTGTTGCAAATCTCACAGGTGAAGCGGGGTCGGGTTTTGGACTTGCTGAGTGTTCCCTGGAAATGCGCCAGCACATGCTCCTCCAGGGCATTGTTGGAGGTAAATCGGCGACGGCAAGGCCTCACTGGGCATTTGAGAGGCGTCTGGCCCGTGTGGGACAACCGATGGAGGTCGAGGCCCTCCTGGGTCATGCAACGGTGGCCACATAGGTCACACTCAATCTGAGGGAATAAAGACATGAAGGGAAAAGGGGTGGGAATTAGACAAAAACAAAAAATTAAGGAGTTGGAAAACGGGGTGGAGGTATTAATGAAAAGAGAAAAGCCTGGTGTCTTTATGGTCCAACTGTGACGTAACTACAGTGTCACAGTTCGATTACAACTGGAGACCTTTGTTAGATGTCACCCAATTCTCTGTCCCTACATTTCCAGGCGGTCTCGAATGTCAGCTATCCAATAAAGGCAAAATGCCAAAAATAATTTTAAAAAGGTGAAAATAAAGAGATAAAAAGATCACATAAAATTTCAAGTGCTTGCTTCATTCTCATTAAAAACATATCTGTCACTTAAGATTAACAATCTCTTACTCTGTGAATGTCTTTGAAGTTGAGAGGGAAAAACAGAGTAATGATTATTTGTGCTCCTTACCTGTCCAGTGCAGCGTCCTCGGCCCTGACCCCGTCCACGGCCAGTATTCTTCTCCTCGTCTGTGGTAGGACAACGCTGCAGGTGGATTTCCAGCACTGACTGGTTCACAAACTGGGATGAACAGTGAGGACACGACGCCGGCTGCCTGTCTGTGATGGAGCAGTGTCGGGTTTTAGACAGGTGGTCATATTCTCTCCTAATACATCGAGCAGCTACCGTGCCATGCTAATGTCTGATGGCTGATTTGAGCTTGTTTAATGCTGGAGGTTGTGCCAATTATGCTGCAGTGACAGGTGGTACGCACAGAAATGCCTGGTGATGGGCAGCGGTGCCCAAACAGTCAGAGGTTGCCAGTTTTCAAGTGTCAACAAACATCGTTAGATTTTAATTGTGTTCCATGGTTGCTCATACTATGAACACACAGGGAGAGTTCAACCCAAAAAATGTAATACACAAGATGTTAAGATAGAAAAGACAATAGTTCTTTTTCACAACAGACATTTAAAATAAATGATTCAGTTTCAGGGTGCAGGTATTGTTCATGGTGGCTTGTGGTCACACTGTCATAGTCCTTTGGACACTTGAATGGAGCGAAGCCATCGTTGTTGCCATTAGTAACCCCTCTCCTCTTCCTAAAAGCATGACAACTCAAAATGTCTGCTGGTCCATTAATTGATTACACAATTGAGAAACAATTAGTCAAACAATTTTGATCATATATTCATAATTGAAGTGCTTTATCAAGCAAAGGTGTCAAACATTTGCTGCTTTTCTCTGCTTGATATAATAATGACAAAAATATTTTTTGTTTTTGGAACCTCTGAAGACATCACCTTGGGGTCTTAGAAATTTTAATGTTTTTTCAAATTTTAAAGACAAATTATTATTATTATTATTATTATTATTATTATATCAAATAATTACATCTATCAACAACAAAGTATCAACTGAGCTAGACAGTCACCCTCTCAATAATCATGGTCTATGACTAGATGTCAGAAAATAACAAAAATCTCTATTTCCCAGAGCTCAAGTGGCATCCAACATGCCAAAACCTTAAACCATTAAATTTACAGTGGCATAAAACAGATAAAAAACAGCAAATCCTCACAACTGAGAATTCAGAACCAGCTAATTTTGGGCATTTTTGCTTGAAAATTTAAGTGATTTGTCGATTGTCAAAACTGTTGCAGATTAATTTTCTGTCAAACAGCTAATCAGTTAATTAATCAATTCATCATTTCAGCTCTGATCAGCTGGTGGCCTAGTTGTATTTTGGCAAAGCAAACCACACTCTCACTTGGGTTGCTCTTGAAAAACCTGGCTGGGAAATCGCTGACACTGATGGTTCATCAGTATGTCCATAGGTCGTCACACCAACATCTTGCAATCTGCTAACCATCTGTACTGTCTATCCCAGTGGGGGTGATCCACTCTACTCCGCATTGGGGCCATCTAATTAAACCTTTAATAAGGACAATCTCAGCCTATGGCCCTGGACTGATCAATGGATCAATCTCTCCAATCATCTCTCTCAAAGGAGCCACATACCTCTGACCCCTGATGCACGCTGACTCTTCAGGCTTTACTAATGAGGTTGCTGTGCCAACGGCCCCCTGATTAAGATGAAGTGTCAACATGTTGACCCAATTCATTTACCTCCACCTTCCTCCTCCAGTCCACATGGGAGGCAGATCAATGGAAAGTCATTGACCTAATGCATCGTAAGAACAATGCACATACAACATGGATGTATGTTTGTAAATAAACAAGATAGGTCACCCAGGCAACTTGATGGAGGCATTTATCGCCAACTTTGCATTAATCAATAGTAATTAACTGAATGTTGTAGTGATAACAACATCATATCTGATTAGTTTCCATTGCAACAAAGTGCATCTGCTTTGCATTTGATTGCTTGATATGTTCATCACATTCTGTGATCCTCTTGAATGCATTCACACTTTCTCACAGATGCAAACGCTGATCAAAGACAAAAGACAAGAGCTGGTCACATGGACAAAGGATATGCAACATGAAAAGAAAGGTAAAAAAAAAGATTTAATAATGAAAAAACACCCCAGCCCAGAGGATTGGTCGATATCATTTCCGTATTTTCAGGTAGTTCCTGGTAAAACATACAAGTATGGGGGTGAAAGATATATGTCGGGCTGAGCCCTGACCTCTCACCTTGATGAGTGAGCGAGTGCATGTCGAGGTCTTTCCTGCGTGTGAAAGCCTGTCCACAATCTGCGCAAGGGAATGGGTGGCTGGTGTGGAGCAGTCTATTTAAACAAAAAAATTTACATATTTAAGCAAGTGCACAAACACAACAAAGTCAGACGATTTAACCATTTACTATTACTAACGTTGTAGACAACAATTACAGTTTCTAACACAAATTTATTCAAATGGGAGAAAATGGGCAAAAGTACTGTGTGCAATATGTAATGATCACAAATATTTAAAATAAAAAAAATAATTAAATTAAATATTTATACACCCCAATATATTTAATACATTTCAGATTTAAAATGTCCCAATTCAAAGACATATAATAAACCTTAATAGAGAGGTGGAAAAAGTCATGTTTTGGTTTTGAGCTGCCGCCCTATATGTGACTTGTGGGAGGATTGCCAGCAAGTATGTGCTTAGCTGTGCTTCAGGTTAAATAAGGGGTATTAGCTGAGTGTATAAAGGCTGGAGATAAAAGAACAGCAGTAAACTGGGAGGAGTCAGAGTGAGGACATGAAAGACTATATTTATCCATTGCATAACGTTACGCTGGATATAGCCTTAGGGGAGGAGAGAAGTGTTAGGATGTATTCACCTAATGCTGCATCAGGCCTGCTTTCACAGCATGGAGAAAAAAAAAAAACACTGGTTCTTTGGGCAGCTTTTAATCAGAATAAACAAGAATGATGTTGAAGTTTTAAAAACACGCTTCGCTAAATATTGCATACATACAAGTATATGTATTATGTATATCATACTCCTACAGGTATTTTTATGGCAAAAGTATTTAAGCACACAGGTTACTTAAAGTAAAGCAGAAGGCTAGAGGTGATGTGCAAGGACTTCTCAAGGACTGTGTAAGAGTCCAGGTTGTTTCTATTCCATGTTAAATCGACAATAGAAATCAATATTTCAAGGACAGCTGACCCTGAGGTGGATGGGAGAATTAAAATTTCAGTCAGGGTCACTTCTCTTTCCAGCCAGATGTTCTTTAATGAGTAGGACTGATGCTGTACAGTATTAGTAGGTAAGTAAGTATAAACTGCACAGTATAAGTAATACATGTGAGAATAGGCTGACTGGAGCCAAAACGATCAGTTCATCGTTTGCTTGTTCCAGCTTCTCAAATGATGATGAAAAAGATGCTGCTTTTGCTCATCCTCTTCTGTGATATCTTTGTTTAGCATGAAAGTTCATTGTTGACTTTGGAAATAAAGAAAATAATCTTCTTCAGTAAATAAGCAACATAAGTAAATTCCATCTGCTCATGAGGACTGTGAGATACCGCCGAAAGCTCTGGAAAAAGCTTCACAGCAGACCTTGAGTTAACACTATTTTGTCAAAATTAATTATTTTTGGGTTGTGGACTCTCTATTTTCTGGCGTTTTACAGACCAATCGACTCATCAAAAACTCAATAGAGTAACTGATAAGCCATTATACTGATTGATATTGGCCCAGCTGGTACGGCAGAAATTGGCAGAAACCTTGGGTTCCACTGGTTTCTAGAACATGCCACTGGTTTTCAGTTCAAGACAATCACAAGTGTAGTATTTGAACAACGAAACCTTGATCCTGATCATTGTTCTGCAGGTATAAATATAGCATATACAGTTTCAAAGCTGTAAAGCCTAAAGCCAGTGCTTTTAACTTACAATACTGTATTTCACGTCCAATGTGTTATAGCCAAAACCAATAAAATACACATACACACACAGTATATCCTCTCCCCCTCGCTTAACCAGGTAGGACAGGACCAGGCTCCATCCTGGGTTGTTATCGTTATCTTAATTTACTGGGCCTCTGTCTGCCAATCATATGTGGCCGAGGCTCAAGGGCACCCAGACATCTCAGTTAGTGTGTGTGCCACATGGCTTAAAGATCTTGCTCAGTAGATGGACACGGCTCAGCTACTACAGCTCTGGGCAAGGGTGGGTTATCTAAATCCTGTCTTGGGTTCTGTTGGAACCGCAAGTCTAATGTATTTACACCAAAAATTGGGTTGAAATTAAATGTTGA
The DNA here is from genome assembly GCF_021018895.1 of Seriola aureovittata. Taxonomy (NCBI): domain Eukaryota; kingdom Metazoa; phylum Chordata; class Actinopteri; order Carangiformes; family Carangidae; genus Seriola; species Seriola aureovittata. The sequence continues at coordinate 10,141,614 of NC_079370.1, forward strand.
TAATTGTCTGACATGTTTTTGTTTTTTCTACCTACACTCCCACAAATAAAAGATGCTAAAAAACAAACGTGTTATTACTTGTGATGGTTAAGCTGATCCTCCGTGTTGAACCGTGACGGGCAGTGAGGACACGCCAGAGGAGCTCCTTCACTGTCCAAACCACACACCTGTATAGAGGGACACAGAAATAATAAAAAATTAAAAAATAATCGTTGCACGTTTACCACAAAAATATATAATTCTTGATGAAAATTCAGTTTTATTTCAAAACAAGTTATCTACTATTTAAAAAGTGTGATGCCAGCTAAGAAAACGACTGCTGACATCCAAATGGGTCTGAATCATTTCATGTAGTTTTTATTTTTATATATGATATTATATCTCAATTTGAGAACAATTTTAACAAGTAAACAATAGTAGGAAGTGTACCGGTTTTCGTCCACGCTTGCGCTGAGGCTTTAGCAATGTGTGAATGCGTTTGTGTCTCTTCAGGGTGGAGCCCTGGGAGAAGTTTTTGCCACAAACGTCACAGTTGAAGGGTTTGCTGCCCGTGTGGTTCATGCTGTGGCGCAGCAGGCTCTGGGAGTTAGTGAAGGACTTTGGGCACACCTTCACAACAACAATAATCAAGATTAGTGTCACTGATATATTTACTTGATATATTTATTAGTTTTAAGCATCTCATGTAAGGGAATGAATAAACTTGTATATGGCTAAATTTTAACAAATTACGATTTTCAAATCAATTTCCACTGTGCAGACATACTGGGGAATCTGTCAAATATAATGAGGTTGGAGGTTCAAATTGTGTCTGCCTCTCCTTCAAAGCATTACATCATCTCATCAATGTCAACTGCACGACATAAAAGACATTTATATCAAAGCATATTATCCCTCAGACTTGAGAAAGGACACATTTTGATTAGATTTTGATTGGCACCTTGCACGTGAAGAGCTTTTCTCCAGTGTGGCTGTACACATGGGTGCGGAGGAATACGCGTCGGGTGAAGGTTTTGCCACAGTAAGGGCAAACATGGGGTAATGGTGTGCGGGCCCAGTCCTGCAGCAGTTTAACAGGTGGAGGATGGTTGGTGTTGTCTGAGTCTGCTGCAGTGCTGCCCTCTGTTTCCTCTTTGCTGCCTGAACCCTTGTTTCCTGACAACAACAAAAAACAGTCCATTAAAGCCAAAATGCCCAGCGATTATTTATTTTTATTTTTTGCAAAAATTGGCTTTAAAGCAATGAATTCCACTTACCTTTGACAACATTAGCACTGCTCAGGATCCTGAAAGAGGGCCTACCTCTCTTAGGAAGGGGTGAACCTGAATCACTGGCAGAGGCAGGCGGGGAAAGCAGTCGCTTTGAGCTCTGTGGGGCACCTTGAATTTCAGTGGTGGCTGTTTCATCGCCACTTTCAGCTCCATCCGCCACCTCCATCCCTGATGTGAAGCGGTGCTCCCGCCGATGGTACAGGTACTGGGTAGTGTTCATGAAGCTAACCCCACAATGGGAGCAACTGTGTAGTGCCTCCTTCAGGTCATGTTTCTGCTTACGATGGGCAGCCAGGCCTCCCTCATCGCTGAAGCTCTGCCCACACTGGGTGCACATAAACAGCTCAGGCTGTGTGAAGGTAGGTGTGACACTGGTAGTGGAGAGAGTGGCCTCCTGCCCCTGCTCATCAGTCCCATTGCTCTGAGCACAAACCTCCTCTGATTGTGTTGCTTCACAAACGACTACCACCTTTTCCTCACCTTGCTGTTTGTGTTGCTTGCGGTGGTAAAGAAAAAGTGTAGTGTTTAGAAAGCTTTCCCCGCACACAGAGCAGCGGTGCAGAGCTTCTTCAAAGCCATGCTGGGTCTTGCGGTGGGCCACTAGTTCAGACACCAGGCCGAAGCATGAGCCACAGTCCACACACAGGAGCACTGGTTCAGGCTTAGGCTTTTTGTTTGCCCCCCGCTTCTTGGGAGACGAATCCTCTGGATTAGAGGTCGTAGAGGCCGCCTCAGAAACAGGAGGATCAGAGCTCTGAGCTGTAGAGGTCTCTGTAACCTGCTGCCACTCTTCCTCTTCTACAGGTGTCTCCACTGGTTCTGGCTTTAGATTTTGGCTAGTTTCACTCTTTGAGAGAGAAGAATCTTCTGGATTTAAAGTTGAAGTGGGACTCTGAGCTAAGGACGTGTCTGCCTCAGGTTGTGAATCAGGGTTTGACTTGCTCCCTGAGGCAGACTGCTGACATGTCTCTTCTTTACGGTGTTGCTGCCAAAGGTCCAGGCTCTTGAAGAGTTCATCACAGTCCCCACACTGGTAGAGGATTCTGGGTTGGTCTGATGACAGCTTTGCACTGACTGTAGCCTGCTTAAATGTACTCTTTTCAAGTTGCACGGAGGAGTGTTCTGCTTGGACTTGAATCTGTGGGACTGTAACTGTCCTTGATATATTTATTACCTTTTGCTGCAAAGACAAGGGAGGAAAGAAAAATCAGAGATTACCTTCAACATTTGTGTGTTTTTCTTTAATTCTATTCTGTCTGGCAGATGAGGAATGAGAATTCAGTGTTGGGGTACTGAGGTCAATTAGTGCAGCATGTGTTTAGAGCCAAGGTTCCTCTGAGAGCTCCAGACCGCCAAGATAAGGCCTCAGCCTGGACGATAGCTATCAAAGGTTGAATGGGTCATTCCACAGGGTTTTACATTTGCTACTTCTGTCCATTCAGATGATAAAAACAGAACATCAAGGGCCAAGGTTAAAGACATCTGAAACTGCTTCAATCACAACAGTTCAACATGTCTCACATACAATAATGATTTGTGGCATACTTTATTTCTGTTTTACCACTGGCTGTACAGTTAAAGCTGTTTACCTACATTTTTATCCTGTAAGCAGTTGGAAATTCAGGGTGGTGATGGTCTGCTGAGCATAATTTTTTTATGCTTCTTAAGTGAACATCTCTGAAATATTGTATGCTCAAGTCTCAACTACTACTTGAAACTGAAATAAAACTAAAGTGGTTTGCTTAATTGGTCCATTTTTATCAATATAACAAATGAGTATTAAATGCATCACATTATATTCAAACAGCTAGTAACTTGTAACAGTTTTAGTTTGTTATTTTCTTTGGTAACAGCCTTCTGGCAAACAATTGGCATATTTTTTTTATTAAGGCTGTACAGAACATATGTATATTTGTTAGTTCTAAAGTATGTGCTGACTAACTGCACAGTCAAGCCTCTAATCGAGCAGAAAGTCAAGATCAGTCAACAACAGGATTTATGTTTTGAACACAACAGGAATGTATGGAACACTTTTTATCTTCTACTACAGCTCGACAGTGGAGAACTTGGCATTAACAGCCTTGTGTACAATCTAGCCGACAAAGGACATGATTGGACTGTAGTTTAAAAAAAACATGATTCATACACATCCACTGCAATTTATAAATGTTCTTGCAATTTTACACAAAGTCAAAAGACCTAATAACATTTCTGTAAATTTTCCTCCACAGCTCTAGCCTTCACAAAACTGGCACCATTCCCGGATGCAGCACAGAAAACCCACAAACAAAAGCGTTCTATCAGCCCATCTCTGGCACTACACTGGAGATAAGGTTGCATTAAAAATAAAAGAGAAAATAATATCAGAAAGAAGTATTAGTTTAAAAAAAACAAAACAAAAAAAGAACAAGTGTGTATCCTTACATCCATACGTCTCATCAAAAAAATACTCTATCACTCAGAAAACTGAACCCTTCATTCATAGCAAATGTAGAAATGTTATAAGGGCTTAGATCTTCATATCAAACACTAATGTAAACTTGTAAGTCTTCTTATAAGCACATCTTCACCATTCAGAATAAACCTTTTCACACTAAGCAAGAAAAACCTTGGACAAGTCTTGAACACAGCTACTTCACATACCTCAAAGAAAACATCCCAAAGAAAAACAATTCTGAACATTTTGATTCATAAAGATTTTTAACTATCACTGTAATCTCATCCTCCTTAGTCTACATATTATAAAACACTCCTCTCATTTATGTTTATTTTTAATGTAATACAATTGAGTTTTTCATGTTTATGTCATAGGTCCCTTGTTTTATCATAATAGGGAGGCTTTCATTTCATGTAATCTTTGAAACAAGGCTTCCATTACAAAAGCTACATGCCGTACCATTGGTAGGTGTATACACAGTGTGCACACAGTTATAAGTTTCAATAAGAGAGGCACTTCCCCATTTTAAAAAAAAAAAGGGAACATGAACAAATCTTTTTAACCTTTGTGAATAGTGCACAAGGTTTATAATAGTTTTTTTATTATGAAATTAATACTGAATGACTTAACAGCTTCTGCTCATAGTTCAGACAAAATACAGCTTCATGACTACCCTAAACTATTATGGCTTGACAGTGCACTGTTTTATTGGTGTTGGAGGATGATACCTCAAACAAAAAACGCATTAACATACAGTGAATGGTATACACGAGGCATCGACTGTCCTATACGCTTTGTCTGCTCTGCCCACTAGACAAACTTTATGGTATGCTACAAATGGACATTAGATGTTAGAGATTTGATCCTAAGAAAATGGTATGATGTGGACATTTTTTAAACTAACAGCTTTAGCTGTCAGGCAGCTGTCCTACTGAATTTGATAACACAAGTACTCAAATCTTCTTCTTCAGAGCTTCTGATGATGCCATATTGTATGTGAAGAGAATATTTTTGGTATCCCGATAAGGAAGTTTGCAGATATAGAAGCTGGGTCATAATTTCATCCAAAAAGGAAATGAAAGGGTGAATTTGTGAAGTCAGAGGATGGTGCACTTCTGATGAACCAAATCACCAAAAACGCAAACTCTGACTTGTTTAGTGCACAGTATTGAGGAAACATTCTAAAACATTTTCCTTTAATGTCTGATCTTCTCACTCTCAGATACAGGAGACACCGCCTCGGGTTGTATGGCTCCAGCCATGACCAATCAGTCATGGTGCAGTTCAAATCCGTGTCTGTCCAGATATATATATATATATATATATATATATATATATATACTCAACACTTATGTGTGTTGAATAAAGGCCAGAAAAGTGTTTTTGCAGAACGTTATGATGTCACAGTGAAATTGACCTTTGACCTTTTGGATATAGAATGTCATCACTTCTTCATTTTTGTACCATTAGACATTGGTGTGAAATTCTCATAACTAGCATATAAATTCTTGAGCTATGGCCAAAAACATCTTTTGTGAGGTCACAGTGACTAATAACCTTTGACCACCAATCAGCTCGTCCATGAGTCCACATGAACAATTACACCAAATTTGAAGAAATTTCTTAAGGTGTTCCTGAGGTATTGCATTCACGAGAAAGGAACGGAAGGACAACCCAAAAACATAAGGCCTCCAGCCAGGGCTGTCGCCGGCACAGAGACATAATGAAGTGCAAATTACACTCTGTGAATTCAATCACTCATCTGAGAAATGAGTACAGACGTGTTAAAAGAGCTCTCTGTATCCATTTCAGCCATAGCAGCCATTGTTTTCTATCAATGTCATATAATGCAGACAGAAATTATAATACTCTAGCTAATGAAGTGGGGTGGCTTGCAATAAACCAGCTTATGGCAAAGCAGAGGCCAGGAAGCCATAAGGTATGCAGGTTTTATAGTGTTTCTCCAACTGATTCATCTATGAGAAGGCCAATGAGCGATACATCAGGAGAAAGGGTGGCAATGACTGATGCATTTCTCGTGCTTCTCTTCCCGCTGGCAACTCAGGATGCAATCTGTCTGTCATGAGTGTCACTGTGCTTTATGGACGTGTGTTGAAGACTGTAAGAATGGAAGTCTGGGCACAAGCTCAGACAGCCATGCCCTACTGGTAAACGAGGGCCAATGACTGCTTTTAACCCTGGGGGCTTTCTGAAGCTGTCAGGAGAGAGGCAAAAGAAAAAAGTGCAAGTCACACCAAAACTCAGCTGAATATGTCAAAGTTAAACAGAATAAATCGTTGTGTTACACAACTTTCAAACTCAGATGGCGTCTTCATGGTACTTTGAATAAATAGAGCTCAGCATTTTGATGAAATGTATGAAAAGAATAAATACCAAACAGGACACACATTGTAAAAAACACTGAACACAATGCATTATGTAAAAATCCACAGGCCTCTCAAATGCACTAGCCAAACAATAAAAATACAAGAGAGTCCATACAGAAGCATACATTTAGTACCCAGAGGGAATATGCAAAAAAAATGACAAGTTGTAGACTTCACCCAAAAGAAGCAAAAGGGAAGCCCCATCACAAAAAGACAGAAAATATTTTTTCCCTGTCCTCATGAAAACAAATTGTTCATTATTAATGAAGCATGAGGAACATTCTGGTGATTCAGCTGGCCTCGCTGGAACACATGTAAATGTGACGTCCTGGACATCAATCTGGCCTGGGACCTTTATCACATGTCCCTCACTTCCGCTCTCAATCTTGCCTGTTTTAATCTACTGTGATTTATTCTATTATGTCCAAAATAATGCAAAGCTTGCTTATATTTCTTGTAACCATGTTGCTATTGTATTGTATCACATGACCAAAAACAACATCTCGGTTAAGCAGGTTTATCTTCTTTGACTTAACAAACTTCTATTCAACAAACCAACAACTCTCATATACTGTATATCATACATGCCAGTTCAGAGCTTATTAAAAATATAAAACATGCACTGTCGTGTACTCTGAAATATAAAGTTAGATTTAAAAAGTCTAGCACTCTATAATCCATAATCCATCCACTTTTAGCACTGCCACCTTTTTGCCTGTTCCACCTGTTTGCCTCACAAGTGACTCATTACTCCGATAAACAACGTGCTAATGTGTTATTTTGCCATTACGCAATAAAGAAAGCAAGTCCAGGTGGCTCTTAAGTACTTAGAAAAAAACTGTTGAATAATGTGCAGACCTTGCTACATATCCACTGTGAACTTATTAGAGTAAACGTTAGGAGTCTGAGTTAGTGACAGATGTTTGTCTTTAATATGTATACTGGTATACTGTAAGTACATACACATGTTGTAATGAGGGGCTTGTAGAAAAAAAGGAATTCAGCCTAACAAAAAGATCTCCACATCCACTGTACACTAAACCTTGAAAACTTATTTTAGAAATGTATGTAATTACCTTATAATGTTGATACAATTGTTTTTACTTTCTTTTAGATAATCTAAGAAATTCATGCCTGTTTATCCATCTTAACAAGGTACTGTCTGCACTCTTTCATAGTGTGGGACAGTTGCCAACCCATCTATATCATTTGCATTACTGATGTAACAATGTTTTATCTGTGCCCTCTTGGCCAGGTTTCTCTTCCAAAGGAGATTTCATTGTCAATGAGACTTTTGCCTGGTTAAATAAAGGAAGATTAAAAGAAATTAAACTGATACGTGTTAAGTAACAATTACGCCATAAAAGGCGAATAACGATCACCATCTAACCAAAAAAGACTTCCTCGTTATTCTGTGGTTAAAAATATAACATCAGCGTACAACTAAATCAAATATAAATACAGAGCATATCATTACAAACAACTAAATTTTCTGATGGGTGCTCTGATGAATGTCACAATTACTACGATGAGAACGGGAGCATTGTCAATTTATGGCTAAAGTTATTCTTGTCATTTCAATGTCATTCTCCAGGCATGATTTAGAGGCTTTTACACGATCACACAGCTGGCCTTTTCAGGCCCCACCATCACAATATTGATGCTTTTTCAGTTCCATTCTTGCACTCAGAAACACCCAGGCACAATCACATGTTGAAAGGGAAAATTGTTGACTGTGCCAGTACTTACCTGAGTCTGTAGCACTGGAACAGTGACAGCGGTGGTTCCTGATGTGTCTGACTGTTCATCCTCAGCTGTGCATGTCAACTGGTGCTTGAGTACCTCTTCCAGAGTGTTGAACTCTTGGTAGCAGGGGAAGCACATGTACACTGACGAACTCTCCATCTCTGCCAGGGGATTAGAAATCATAAAAACATTTCATAAGAGAAGCAGCAATTCAAGCCTGATTTAGATAAAAGGTGAAATAGTTCACAAAACTCAACATGCTTTGAATAAGAAAGTAATATCACAACGTGAGCCTTATACAGATGCCTACCCACCAGTGCATTACATTTGAAGTTAAGTTGTGAACATTGCCCTCTCCTGATGAAAAGAAGTGCCTGCATATATTATCAAGACAACAGCTTGGACTCAAGTGCCAGGAGGCTAACTCTGAGGTTGCCAAGATGACTCACCATGCGCTGAGCCTGGACTAATTATTATTTTTTAGCTCATACTGCTGCTGAATGTATACAACAATCAAAAACACAATCTCTACAATCCTTCCTACTCACTAGGTACCAGTCAGACCATATACAACACCAACAAAGCTCTACTTCGAAAAAAGAACCTTACAAATAAAAGAAACCCACTGGAAGATACAAATCAACACGTTTAAAAAACATCAATGTAACATTTTAGTTTATTGGCAGACAAGACTATAACTTCAATTAATAAGGATGGTGATTTTCTATATTCTCTTGTAGTTGAGAATTCCCATAAAAAGATAAAAACCAGCCATGCTCGTTAATTTGTCTCTTCTACTTACTTTTCACATTACCCAGTCCATCTGTGTCATTCCTCACAAAGCTCATTAGTTCCCACTTATGATATAAATGTTTGAATGGGTCATTTTTGAAAAGGGACTTTTCCGCCCAAAAAAGCAATATCCTAAAACAGCTGGCCGATCTAGGTTTTAGCAAATGTTGCTAAAACTGGAGTAAATGTTTTATCTACTGCATCTTGTCATTTAGTGAGTATTTACAGCAGCAGGACAGTGTATGTGGGATCAGCTCAAAAGACTACAGTAACCACATTTTGGAGGGATAGGGCTTGGGCCAGGGAATCACTGGTATCACTTCATTCAACACTCGCTCTACTGAGTGCCATTCTAGTTTTCATTATTGATTGATCTGGCAATTATTTTTTCAATTAATCACTTTGTCTATAAAATGCCAGAAAATAGTGAAAAAGAATGTTGTCTTGTATTGTCTCACCAACAAACCAGAATCCAAAGATATACAGTTTAGTATCATTTATGACAAAGAAAAGCATCAAATCCTTGTATATGAGAAAATAGAAAAAGAAAGTTTAAATTTTTGCTTAAAAGATTAAATTCGAAAAATTATTAGAAGACTAAAACTTAAATTGTTGAAGATTCATTTTCTGTCAATCGACAAGTCAATTAATCGACAAATCATTGCAGCTATTTCCTTGTTGGTTTTGGTCTTTTCATGGGAGATGTTGATATTAAGAAAAAATGGAATAAAGCCACACTTATTTAGACTACCCTCATTGAGATAAATAGAATGGACAAAATAATAAAAAATACCTCTCCATATAAAGCAAAACAATTCAACAGCACCACAAACTGCAGTCTCCAAAATAACCATATTTAAATCTACAACCTGTTGAAATATAGTCATCAAATGCTGCTTAGCAAAAAAATGTTACACTCAGTTTTAACATAGATGCTTTTTCAACAGCAAATGACCAAAATCATTAGGCTATTACTGGGTCAGTCTATGGTTACAATCATAAGTCTATGAACTTATGTCTTGTCTGTTTAATCTATATTTTCATCATCTGCTGCCAGAAGCACTTTGTCCCAATCAGGTTACAGCTGAATTAAAAGTCAATCTAACAAACAGGTGGATCCCAGAAATGTATCATCATTTAGAAAATTCAATAATGTGGTCTAGTGGACAAAGCTGAATAAAATGTAATAGTGCTAACTATATAATTATTTTCTCCACTCAAACTCAGGCCATGCTGACACTCTCCAGCTGAATTCATAAATTCATCTTTTTCCTATGCATTTTGCTCCTGCATCCAGACTACATGTAGTTTTTCTCCCCAAAAACTTTACTTTTCCAAAACAGTCTCCATAGTGTGTAAATCTGACAATGCTGGCTTGGCATTTTAGTGTGTACTGGGAAAGCAGAGGTTTGTGGGAAACACTGCTATATCGGTGAAAAAACAGACGGTGGCAGTAGCTTGGTATTTTATTGTTTTTTACTTTTCTAGATAATAGGCCATTTAGTATACCATGCTCAGTAAGAGGGGAATCACCCTTTTTGGCATTTTAATGTGAATAGATGTCAATTGCTGAAAGGAAACGCCTGGTGTGTGGACGCATGTTGTTTTATCATGAAAACAGCATTTTAAAATTTGGGTGGCTTAATGTTGACATAGCCTAAGACTCTTTCACTGCTAATGCATATGTGATTTGAAGATGAATGTCCACTGTCCACACATTATTCCTTCTGGCTTCACTGGATTCAAATGGAGGCTCACTTCTTTATTCAACCATTGCCATAATGAATCATAGTATCTGAGGTCCAGTGATGATTTTTTAATTCACACAAGTCAGAGTTGACTGAACTAACTCTGATCAACTGCTCTGGAGTTTCCAATCCCAGTGTCAGTCATCTCAGAGTTTGTGAAACCCGCTTTCTAAAATACCTGTCTAGGATAAAATGACACTGTCATGTGTAGCAGGGGTCAGTTGGGGACCAGAGCGAAGTTTTCGCCCTGGGCCCCTCACCCCAGGACGTTAATCCAGCCACGGTCTGCATCTGCTCATACCCATTTACTTGCGAGTACCAGCAGTAGTATCCTGTCCCCCAATATGCCTTTATTAGAGAGCAGGAAGACATAACATTTCGCTAAACGCCACGAATGCTAATCTATGACATGCATTATGGAGGATGACCTACACTAGCCAGCACTTAATCGTGTTTACTGCAAGGGCAATGTCACTCCGACGTTGACTCACAAGTGGACCAGTCTCTTATAGTTCATCCAGTCACCCGCTAATAACCCATATCAACAACTGTGACCCTTTAGCTAGTGGTCTCACTTGCGATACAATGTACGCCAGTTCCACAGCTAGCGATTAGCTAGCTACTCGTTAGCCAGCTGTATTATCTCTAACCACTGTAGTGTTGCTAACATGCAATGATAGCCATCTTTCTAGCAACAAAGCTAACGTGTCCGCGGCGTGGTAGTTAGCTCCCTCGCTAGCTCGGAAGCTAATAAAACAGCTGTTAGATCATTCCTTGATAGCGGGCGTCGAAGCCAGGTTGGCTAGCGACTAAACCCGGTTTACCACTTACACCAGTGGTGCTTACTATCTAGTACCAAGGAGAAGAAGAAGAAAAGACCGAAGAAGGAGGGCGGGATACGCTTCTTCGGTGGTATAATGGCGGCGACAGACTAAAAGTTAACATTAGCTGTCTCCCCCCGTTGAAATCCTCCATACATTAATATCAGTGTCTAATATATCACCGAAAAAGTAACATTAATGTTAAATAAGTAAATTTAATTCATCATTACTCACCACACTCGGACATTACCGGTTGAGGAAATAGGGCAACAACTTCAGCTTTTTTTCTGCATGTTAGAAGGCTCGGTCTGATTGGCTGAGAGGGTCACTTCATAATCCAATAGGATTCGACTACATATAAGACTGACAGCGTTTGGAATCTGAAAGCGCGGCAGTGCTGCAGCAGTAAGTTATGGTCACAGAGAGGAATTCACTTGTTCCAGCCTTAAAATGTGAATAATTGCTAGTGTTCTTACTCTTCTGCAATAGTAAACGAGCAGTTTTGTGGTTGTCTTAAGAATATGTAACGTGGGCATTTTCTCTATTTTCTGACATTTTATGGACTGAGCAATAAATTGATTTTTAAAGAAAATACTTGTCAGAACCTATTAATAATGAAAATAAATTTTGGTTGCAGCCTTATGGTATTCATATGATGGAATAATACGACCTTTCTGTAGGTTTTTGTGTGTGTTAATTAATTGACACAAAGACACAATTGAAGCAATCTGATACATATACAATATAAACAACAAAACTAAGACAATGGAAGGCTTAAAATTATGCATATACATTATACATACACAATACATAATGCACTGAGCAGAAAATAACTAATTCAAATCAATATTTGATGTGAGCACCTTTTGTATTTAAAACAGCACCAAATCTCCATTTGTGCACAGTTTTTCAAGATACTTGGCAGGTAAATTATTGCATCTTGGAGTACTTGTCACTGTTCCTCTGTGGATTTAGACTGTCTCAGTGTCTTCTGTCTCTTCATGTAATCCCAGACTGACTCCATGATGTTGAGATCAGGGCTCTGTGGGGGCCAGACCATCTGTTGCAGGACTCCTTGTTCTTCTTGTCACTGCATGTTTGGACTCATCATGCTGCAGAATGAATTTGAGACCCATCTGATGCCTCCCTGTAACTTCTATTTCTAATGTCAAGAATTAACTTTCTTCAACTTTTCATGTTTTCATGTTCAGCCAAAGATAGATATAGATATACAGAGTTTTATCTTTGTAGCTCAAAGCTCCAGTGCAGAACACATAGATTAGATTGTTTCATGGTTGACATATAGATGCCAAACCAGAAAATCAACCACAGATCACTTCCTGTCAGTCAAGATAGTCAACAGCCTTGACTTAAAATAGCACGAATCTCCAATAAATCAAAAATGTTTATAGAAGGTTAAAACTGCAGTTACAGACAAACAACACATGACACAAAATATGCAGCAAATTCAAAATGAAACAGTAATGCAACCAAGGAATACTGAATAAACTTTGCACATGTATAAAATTTAATCCTCGAAACAATATAATAGTATTGATGCATTTGTTTACACATACCGTCTGTATAGATAGAGAAAGGGCATGTGATGGGAAATAGGTGCAGAGTCTGTGAGGCCTATTTGTACAGTTTTTGAACACTTGTTATTCTAAGCCAAATTTTATGCCACACAAACATGGTCACACAGCTCTCTAAGCACCACTTCTGAATGGAGTACTGAGTAAAATGTTTCCGTTTCTGATAAACAACATAATTGCTGACTTTTTCCACCTTTTTCACACAGTGACAGCAATAACTGTCTCATATGACTTCAACTGCACTTGAGAGGTTTATTAAATCTACACTATATAACACTTATCAGATTTACTCTCCTGAGAGTGAATACAGGCAGCTCAACAGTGTACCTCGATTCTGCCACATCAAGTATTATATACAGAGGTCAGTGAAAGTATAGACTAGCCCACTCCACTCATTTCCCAGAATTACACAGTGCCCCGATGTGCTCCATTGGCTGATTGAGAAGATGAGCAACTCCTCCAGACTGCTTAACCTGACTCCAAATGGTATTAAAGAGCCGACCGGGCGTTCAGCCAGAGGGGCCGGGGCCACTCAAGCTCCACAGAAACTTTACAATCTCAACACAGTGTAGAGTAATGTTATTCAACCTTGACATATTATATCACCATGATGAAGACTCAGCAGACATGTTTTCATTGAAGGTTACGGTTCGGAGGCAGGTAGGTCCTAGGAGAGGAGGGCTGTCTTGTCATGCACCATTGATTATTCAGGATCTTTACATGCACCTTCTACCTTCTCTACCTTCTTCTCCTTTTCCTCTCATATGCTTCCTCCTCTGTTTTGTTATTTTCTAGATACCCCTCTCTCTCTTAAAACTTGCAGCTGCTGTGCTCAGGTGGAAAAAGGTTCATAATCATGTAGTTAAAAAAACAATCTCACTTTAAGGTCCATTTAGCTGTTCGACAGACTCATTTGGGGATTTATCAAGGAGAGCATTTTTGGAGATTATGAAACTAGAATTCAGACTTCTTTATTCCTCATGTTGAAAAAACACTCAATGTTTATCTTTATTTGTTCCCCTTAAATTAAAAGAGACATTATAAAACTGTAATATATATTTATCCCACTAGGGTTTTGTTAGAAAATACATTCAGATTTTTGTATGTGTGATGTAAATGTGTGTAAACATTTTTGGAAACACATGCACATCTGGTTTTCTTTAAAGATTGATAATGTCCCAGAAGATTTTTCCCACATTATATCTTCCATCTCATATGTCTGATTTGGTTTAGATTGTGTTAATTATCAAATTATTTTTAAATTCATAACAGGCTGCCCAACTTGTGCTCCACTTGCTTTAGTGTTTTCTTTCCTTGTCTGTCTGGATGTACTAACACTGTAAACTTACACTTTAAATATCAATAAAATGTATAATTTGCCCAGGGCTGCTCCAACTTTGGCTGACAACTGTGGAGGAGTTGCTGCTTGTGTTGACATGCTGGTGTTGTTATGCAAAGTGCTTCATTTTTGTGAAAACTGCTTTTTAAATTTGAAGTCAAGTAAGTAAGGTTAGTTATTGATTTTCTCTGTAAATTACTGTAAATTGAATTTTTTGTTTGTTTGTTATTTGACAAAATGAAATAAGGCTGCAGCCACATCAATTCATCACAGCAACAGGAGAACTGATGTGATACTTAGTGTAGTTAAGGTACCTTTAAATCATAAGAACATAGGAAATATTAATAGCACTCAGATAGATCGAAATGATGCTGCCATTCTGTAGTCCTGTAGCCTCTGTAGTTACTGCACACTGCCTTTGTCAGGCAGAATATTAAACTTGTAGAAAACAAAAGAAAGACCAAGTATCACAAGATTTCTTCTGTCTGTGATACAATCACACTGCCCTGCCAAAACTTTCTAACTTGAACAAGTGCATTAATATTTTGCAAACCAAAATCCTTCATCAAAAATGATCACACAGTCTAATTCTAAATGTCTATGTAAGACTTAACTTCATGATTATGAATATAGACCAAAGACTGGGCCAGGTCATACAAGGACATAGTATTAATTTAGCTGGTCTGAACCTGAGGGGCAGGCTTCAGGTAACCAAGGAACTTTAGTTAAGCGCCGGGCAGCAAAAGTTCTGCCAGAACCTATAAATATTTTCTATTGAACACAGACGAAGACGAAAGAAGAAAGTTCACGGACACCCTGAGACTTCATTAAATCCTGCTCTTCTTTTACAGCAGTGAACAACAGATTCTTGTCTGAATGAAAAATCGGAATCGCTCTGAGACAGTTGTGTGGGGGAGACTTCCTTGCACCTTGTTAGGCAGTGATTAAGATATACAACCGCGTTTGGGATGCGTGCTGAAGGTCCTTGAAGTCATGGAGCCAAATGAGACCTGAATTCAATGAGATGCTCTGATATCTTGAAACAAAAGTGCGACTCCATGTCAGAGATAAAGGCTGAGGGAGGGTGTCACTGGGATGTACCATCAACTCAAATCAGTATCAATACCAGCATGTTAATTGTTCATGAACCCTCCCCTCTTCACAGGCCTGATATAGTCAAACTGTGGAAGTTCAAGATTTTATCAGTCAAGGTCAAAAACAATTTCAATGACATTTGCAATAGCATGGTTCCCATAACAACCACTCTGATTTCATCATTCTCCAACTGGTCCTTTCCAGAGTTCACCGCTCCACCTGACTCCACTGCAGAGCATAAAGAGTGCTTCGTTTCATTAATCCCTTCATGAAAAGGTTTCTTACGAAGCTGAAGTAAATCTGATGACTCATGCCTGATAAACAAGTTTACACTGTTTTGCTTATTCTAATTTCCACATCAACATTAGTGCATTAATTTTATCCTGTTTTAAATTTAGCTATGAACATTTTTGTAGGAGAAAGGGGGCATTTGTACAGCAAGAAAAAACAGCCTCAGAAAAAAAAAAGGCTCAACACAAACTCAACATTTGTTCTTAGCCTCATCACACATGCTCTTTTTGGTGATGTTTGACTGAAAACAGATTGCGTCCTGAGTTGCCAGCAGGAAGAGAAAAATGCAAGATGCATCAGTCAGTTTCACCCCATCTACTGAAAGATGGCCCAGTTTTATCAGCCAGAATTACACAACAATATCTGCAGGCCTATTTTGCTTTGTCAAATACAGTTAAGTAGAAGAGAAATACTTAAGTAAAGAATATCGATGGTATTTTGATGCAGCATGGCCGGACTAACCTGCTATGAGGTCTTTGTGCTAAACACAGCTACTTGGCCGCTATTGCTCTCCCTTTTCTCTCACTCCCTGTGCAGAAGCAGAGGGAAAGATGATGTATTGGTAGCGGATATATTATTGATAATTAAGGAAATAAATTATTGTTATTGTTCTGATAATGGCACTTCAGTGGATAAGTATTCTCTATAATGTAGAGCCTTACGATAGCTGTGGATATCAACCCCTTCGGATAAAAAAACAGTATCAAATTACATTTACTCAATTTTAACTCTAGGACCCTCTTTCATACAAGGTCTCAAGATCAGTTAATAAGGACCCACCTAAAAGCCCTCATCACATCTGTTAATGTGCTTAGTGGTGCATCTTCAAAATAAAATTTCAATTAGATTGAGATAAACTTGTTTTTGGGGCATTTGCTTACTTTGCCTGGTTGGTAATTCTAATTGCCTTTATATCTTTATGACTTTTATCACTTTTGTGACACTGTAAAAATGGCTCAATTATTCAGGAATCATGAATGTGAGACAGGAACAGTTTCATCACTTTATTAATGAGTTTAATTATTTATACCAACAAACAAAAACTGTCTCTCTCCCTCCAGTCCTCACTGTTCATCATCTCCTTTATCCAACCGTTCTGTTCCCAACAATGACATTTTTTCCCTCAGACAAGGGTGATAAAAGAGCAGGGTCACAGCAAATTAAAAACTAAGTGTGACAGATCAGAAGATGGAAACAAACGAAAAAAAACATGAAAACGGCACATTTAGTCAGCTCTTCATTTAGGAAAATACAAAGAATAATATCCATGCTTTGCTAACAGACACACACACACACACACACACACACACACACACACACACACACACACACACAGACAGACAGACAGACACAGACAGACAGACACACACACACACACACACACACACACACACACACTCCCTGCAGCTGTGCTCAAGAAACTCACAAAGTATCTGTGAAACATACACACTGTCAACAGGTCAAACCTGTAACACTCATACGACACACAGCGAGGGAAACAGGACACAGTTGGACACAGGAGATGATACATGTCAATGGACAGATTGGTTTTCTCCTTTCCTCCAAACACAGACACACTCACACACAGGGTGAACCACACTCCCTCCCAACCCCATAGATCCAGAGGTTTGTAACATTCCCTTCACACTGAAGTTAAATGGAAAACTGGAGTTCGACCTGTTGGCTAGCATGTGCAGCTGTATCCACACTGATTGAACAGCACACTCCACCATCTGGATCCGAGTACAGTATCTTGGATGTGAAATCATTTTGCATGTGACATTGCTGGACTAAAATTTGGAATTAAAAAACAAAACTAAATAAAAACCAAATCCCTCAAATTTTACCACCCCAGTGGAAAAGAAAAGATTCCCCCACTCCCACCCCCCAAAAAACACAATACAATAAATAAAACAATTATGACAACATTTATGGGGGAAAAGGGAAAGTTGTGAAGAGAGAAATGGAGGGAGAGAGAATAAAAATGAAACATTTTGTTCTGTTTTTTCCCCATGTGAACCAGGGACTGAAATGAAATTGTATTTACAGACTGCGACTGAGGATAAACAGTCCGGCAGCTGCTGCGCCGGTCTACTAGAGAAAAAAAAAAAAATTACAAGAACAACAATAGAATAACAATAATAACAAAAATAACAAAATAAAATAAAAGGTACTTGATATTTACAGTTTAGCAGTGAAAAAAGGAGGAGGAAAGAGGGAAGCAGAAGGCAGAGGGATGAGAGCAAAAAGGAATCAGGGGAGGCTCCAAAAGCTGTTGGGTTCCAGAGGTTTGAGCATCGTTTCTGGTCAGATTATTACTGATATTAGTGGAAGTAATATAGTGTGGTCATCTTGGGCTGAACATGCACATTTGCGTGGTGGAAGAAAGAAACTAGTCCATGCCGACAGTGGACCGCTAGGCTGTGTGAATCATTCGAGATCAGTTCCTACCACCATTACAGGATGTGAAGAACATGATATGAGCGTCAAAGGCAGGCTGTTTGGAAAGGGGGCGAAGAGGGTTTCAACAAAGCTCACAGACACCGCAAACAAAATTCATTCACAGAGTCATCCTCCTGCACAAACAGTAATTTTGTATACTAGCTGAAATGACAACGATGAGCCGGGTGAGCAGTAGTCTCCTTGTACCCTCGGCACCTGACATAATCAAGCTGATATGAAACTTAACACTGTAAAAGTGACATAATTAATGAGCCGACTGTTCACCCTACAGTGCTAGGCAACTGTGTTTATGACATATGAGACATTGAGGCTTCTGTATTAGATGCAACTGGAGCCCCACACCAACGGCTCCCTCCTTGTGAGGTTATGTTCACAGCAGTGTTGGACAGTACACATAACTCAACCCTTTGCTTCCCCTCTACTCCCTTTGGAGATGTGCAATACTTACTCAAGAATCAACATGAAACGCTTGGTTTCCAGCTTAACCAACATGACAACATGAGCTTATACTGAAGAAACTGAAGATGTGTGCACTCTGCTCGTATAAAGCTCCCTCTCATTCACATAAAAGGCAGTTGAGGAGCTATTCAAAAAGAAACAGTAAAGACAGGCTGTGGTGCCCTGCTTTATAATAAAATTTAAAACCACCTCTTTTCTAAAATGACATAGACAAAATCAGCCAATGTGTTCTGTCTGTATCAAACTGGGAGTTTTAAAAAAATTATTCACATTTGTTCACCGCTGGGCCGGGTGAACTGACAATACTTGAGTAGAGTTCAGGGTAGAAAAATGACAGAAAAGCCACCAGTCTACACAGTGGGTTGTACGATCAAACACTATGTACAGTACAAGTGTGTCATTTTTGACCCTACTAAGGATGATTGTCAATATTAGTCGGGCCTTACATGCGGCCCTCATTCTCAACTCCATAGCCAATCAAGACCCCATTCAATGGCACCACGGCCACACATAAAATTAGCTAATACAAATAAAAAGAACATAAAGGGGATAAAAGTCAACTGTTGATTATATTACAGAAAATCCACACAACATGTACAACCCCCTCCTCATCTCCCAAACATCCTACCCAACCAATGTGGTGTTTCTTTATTCTAACAGGCCAGACAAGGGCTCCCCTGGACTTTAACCTGCAGCTTATATTAAGCCCAAGTGTGGATACCTAAATGTCCTTAAAACAACCCAAATCCTCCTGAAGCTAGCAGCCACAGAAATTGCTTTCTATTGGAAATGGTTAACATTCAGGGTAAATAGCAATGCTGAGTGTTTATGTGGGTGTGTATAGTTTTTTCTTTTTTCTATTTAAAAGGTTTGGAGCCAAGAGGAAGGTTGAGAGGGAGAAGAGCAGAGGAGAGAAAAGGAAAATGGGGGAAGACAAAAAAGAAAGGATGACAGAGGGATGGATGCTCAGGTGCTGTTGTTGATGGATCCAGGTGCTGAGCTGGGCTGGGCGGTACTGTCTGACACACTGCCCTCTGCAGGGAGAGAGAGGTAATACAATTGTTACCATCGGAAAATCTCAAAAATAGTTCAGTCATATTTCTGATAGATAATTCATATTTGATTGTTTGAAACTATCCTTGCTGTCACTAAAATGCTTTATGGTCATATTCATAATGATGAGATATTTAGTTTATTGACATTCAGTATTTGGGCTAAAGGTAATCTCAGGGTTGGGTTGCAAAATAGATCAGGGTTAAAGTTCAGACTGGAGTTAATTGCAACGGTCAGGAACAAGAGAGATATTCAAAATGATCCAAATTGCCTGCAATTGTAAATGATCTAGGTCTCTGAAGAGAGATGGTATAATATAATTTGCTAATAAATGAATACATGGACCCATTTTTCTATCAAGAGAAAACTGTAGCTTAAAAACAATATCCAATCATACCGTGTGAGGCAGGCGATGTCTGTGCGCGAGCGTGAGGAGGAATGAGTGTGGAGTTCAACTGGGGCTGGATAGACAGCTCTGAGGGAGCAGAAAAGACAAGTAAATGTTTAATTCTGTATAAAGTGAAGGTCATCAAAAGTCAAATACAAGAAATACATTGGGGAGATAAATGGAAAAAATGAATGACAGGGAGGCAAACTCACCAACGGGACTGAAGTTGAAGAGGAGCGGCAGTTCTCGTCCGCTGGGCAGGCGGGTGTTGGGCTGGCGCAGCTCATCGAAGAAGGCGTGTGCACATGCCTCCAGAGGAGAGAGCCTGGTCACCGGCGTGTATTCCAGCAGTCGAGAGCAGAGGGCAATGGCCTCTGGTGGGGTACGAGGCTTAAACACCTGACAGGAGAGAGAAAGGGAGAAAGTCAATGAATAAATTTAGGGTTCTGTATCGATACATGGAGAGAGTCAGTCCCACCAGGAATTTGTGTTCATGTTCTTGCACAAATATGAAGATTCCAAAGAAGTGTGGATAACATTTTAAAAACAAAACACAATAACTACTAGCATAAGCCATCAAATTTCAGTTTCGTACAACCTGGGTCTTATTTTTTTGTATTTTCCTGTGGCATATTTCCTATCCAGTAAAGAGGAAAAAAGCAGATTTAGTACCTATAAATAGTAAAATCTCCCACTGAGAGAGAGTGTGGTTAATTGTTTTCCAGCAATTAATCTACTTCAGTAGAGTGAACATACCTTTGTCCAAGGGTGTGCTTTGATCTGTGGGAATTTGAACTCTGTGTAGTTAGGGTTCATCTCCCGGATCTGCTCCCTTGTTGGTGTCCCCAGAACCTGACAAACAAGGTGAAAAGTTAATATTCATTCATATAATTACAATCATTGGCATGTCCTTCATGCTTGTGCACAACAGGGGGAGGAGGGATTGTCAGTGTGGGTGATAACACAGATATTCTTTGTTATATTGACTGATCTCTATCTAATAACACCCATCTCTAAATTTCATTATACATGTGTTTAGTTAAGTAGGACTTTAAACTTTGCTTCTTTATGTGCGTTTCTTTTTCCATAGTTCTTACAAATACAGTGTCTTGATTCTAAAACCCATACCAACAGTGATATTGCATGGTCAGGCTGTACCAAAACTAGTTTCAATTCCAAACTTAACACCATGTCTTGTTTCATCTAGTGGCTTATACAATTAGTTGGCCTTCCTCCACTGCTTGTAGCATCCTTACTGTACCTTGATGATCTCTACTAGCTGGTCCACACCACTGTCCCCGGGGAAGATGGGCTGGCCCAGCAGCAGCTCAGCAAGCACACAGCCGGCCGACCAGATGTCAATGTTGGATGTGTAGTCGGTGGCACCAAAGATGAGCTCCGGGGCACGATAGTACCGTGAGCAGATATAGGACACATTCGGCTCCCCCCGAACTAGCTGCTTAGCACTAGAAGGTGGTAGATGGGAGATGAGGCAGAAAAACAGATGGTTCAGGAGGAGAGTGCCAGTCAAAATGAACTTTAAGTTTCTTAGTGTTTTTGTTTCACAAAGCATGTAAGTGACTTAGACAGGGAGGTAAGAAGGCATGTGACTGATACATAGAGGCAAAGTCAAGTCTTGAGAAAGAGATGGCTATACAAACAGACAGTTAACTAAACATGCATGCTGAGACACAGACAGTTACCACAATGGAAAGAATGATAGAGACAGGCAGACATGTTCAGAGGCAGTGTCTGTTACTGACCTGCCAAAGTCACAGAGTTTGAGGATGGCTGTCTCTGGGTCCACCAGGAGGTTCTGGGGCTTGATGTCTCTGTGACACACGCCCTGGGAATGGATATAAGCCAGACTGCGGAACAGCTGGTACATGTACACCTGAGGGGGGACAGAGAGGGTTGGAATAATGCCTGACATTCTTTCACAACAGAATCATACTCATATTCCAAGATTAATAACAAATGAGCAAGTGAGGAAGACTGAGTTCACTATTGTCATGTCTTTTCCCTGTTCTTGTGCTCAGGTGTCAGGTGACGCTTGACTCGTGGGAGACGTCTTTGCTGCAGTGCTCAACCAAGATTTCTGCAGGGGTTTCCCAAGTTAAATTTAAGACTTTTAAAGACCTTTTAAGCCACAATTCATTGCCATTTAATCATCAAATCAGCCAAAATATGAGGGAATAATGGAAATCAAGTAGGGGCCTTATGTCCCAGAATGATCACATTTTCCAGTACTTTCAAGCAATGAAATAAACTGTCAAATAAATGCAACCTGGACCCATATATGTGGCAGTAATTGGATGGATGGATTAACCTATTAAAAATGATTCCGTCCTGTCAATTAACTGCACTGTATACATTTAAATGTTATAATGAGTAACCAGGAATTTAAACTTCATTGCCAGCAAGACTGCTTGTCTTATGTGACCTGAACTGACCTCGGCTAATGTTGAATCAACTAGCTCCCAACATGGGCATCAGGACCCCTCTAGTGGGTCACCAGACAATGAATGGTTAAGGAAAGAAGAAGAATATTGTTCTTTTATGAAAATGTGTAACCATGTTTCAGACCTTTCTTAAATCTGCTTATTTCTATTCACAAGTTGTAGAGGTGTGTAGGGTGTGATGAGTGACACTGCTTCATTTAAACAAACCAAGAAGGCTTGGGACCACTGAGCTAAATTCTAGCTAACCCTAGTTCATGGTTACTGTACTACAGATATATCTGGCTATTTTACTCAAGATTAGATAGCAATATAATTTCTTTTCCAAAGGCAGGAGCACATGAGTGTCTGTCTGTATAGATTTTCATCATTTCTATATGTTCCCTGATCGGGTTTTCAGGTTCACTGTACATGTTGAAAGAAGCATCTGTATGGTGTCTGATGCAGCCTGCAGTGGCATGTTTCTACAAAAAAAAAAATAAAGGGGTGAAAAATTCTCCCCGAAGACTCGTAACCAACCTCATCCAACCCCTGTTTCACATTTGACTACACATCCTAGTCTGCACCCATTTAATGTGTCTGTGGAATGCAGACGGTAAGCATCTTAATATGAAACCACCGTCATCATCACCATTATCATCATTATTACCCACATGATGCAGTGACAGCAGGCCGGCCACAGATTACAAAATGATTAAAGACAAGATGACTGAGGGATGAGAGATGATGGTTGAAAAGGGTGCAGAGAGAGAGAGAGAGAGAGAGAGAGAGAGAGATACAAAAGGGGTGAGGAAGGGGGAGACAATGAGAGACATGATAAAAACATGAGACCCACAGGGCAAGGAAGGGGAAAAGAAGGCCTGAGACATGCTGTGATTGAAGTGTGTCGCTGGAGGAAGGAGGGATGACAGGAGAGGAAAGAGGGAGAGATCAGTATGCATCTCAAAGCCACAGGGGAGCAGCAGGCTGAGGTAGGGAAATGGGCCATGAGACAGCTATAATGTCCTCTCTGCTGCTGCAGACACAGTAAACACACAAACATTCTCCCTGAAATGAGCACCCTTTTAGACAGGGAACCAAGTGTATTGCAAACACGTTAATTCCCATGGGGCCATCTTTCCCTTTCTGCTTTCATAATCCTTAAACAGTGAGCTGTCTGTGAAAAACAAACAGGAAAATACTTGGTTGTTCATTACATCCACTGGCAATTACTGAACAAAATTTTACCTTCAGTTTCCACCAAATATCAGTAAAATATTGCACAATAACTGATCTGACTAAATGAGACTAAATTCAAAAAGCTAAGATGAAATATTAAATCTAATACCTTTTATTATCTGACACATGGAGAGAGATGACAACCTACCATGGAAACCAGTGACCAGTGTAAGTATGTACAAAGTACAAAAAATACAAATCAGACCCATTTATTAATTTACAGCTATAATGCATTTGAGACGCACATCCCACATCACTATCAGACAATGTCCACTTGATTTGCAATCCTTGCTTTTTAGATAAACAGACAAGGGTGAAAACACAACCTCTGCAAACACTGTGGACTTAATATAACAAGTAGTGGCTGGACAGGCCAGACAGTATTTGCTTCTAAGATGATAACTGCACTTTTCACTTGTGATGTACAGACATGAAGTGTGTCATCCTTGAATAACTGAACTTAATTTAACATTCTGATGCCTTGAGTGGTGTGGTGAAAGCGGCGAAGGGAAAACACCCAGGAGCACACCCCAGCTGTGTTGTATGTCTTTTTGTGTCTACTTACCTTAACATAAATGATAGGGATGGTAGTCTTGGCCTTGTTGAAGTGCCGAGCCACCCTGTACACCGTCTCGGGGACGTAGTCCAGCACCAGATTCAAATACACCTCATCTTTCTGGAAAGGAGGAAAAAAGCAAGAAAGAGGGCTGTATAATTAGAAGTGGATGTGACATCTAATCCAATCCAAATCAAAAGTTATTACTTCACAAAAAACTAAATTTAGTGCTATGAGCATAATCTACAGAACAAACCAGTGTAAAAAATATGCTGATTGGATAAAGTAAGAAAACTAAAAATAATTAATGCTGTGAGCTATGAGCAGTGATTAGCTATATAACTGAAGAAATAAGAGGAAATAAGAAAGAAATTATTATACTTCACTTATCTTAAATGGATATTTGCTGCAAACAATGACTAAATAAACAATTACAGTTGTACAGCTCTTTGACATTGCAGTTCCACTTCATAAGCACTAACATTATGAGTGTAAAAACAATTAATTGGCCTGCTATAGTAAACATTGCAAAAGTACAATGAAGCATAAACACTACTCGACTCGAATGCAGAGGAGAATATTCTGGTTTGCTGTACTTAATTCATAAACCATAAAATTTTTCATTAGGAAATATTATGCATGAATTTTTACTCTTTACAGAGGCGGGTTAGAATAATCGAGTTATAGAGTGATTCTATGCCAGTGAGGATGTGCTATGTCTGTTGTATCCGATTTGACATAAATTCAGTACATGCCACTTCGTACAACTTATATAAAGATGCATCTTGATCTGAGGAATTCAGGGACACAATTATTTTGTTTCTAAAGTATAGCACAGATCAGAAGTTATGGGCCAAGAGGTAATCTCACTTGTCAGTGATTCACAATCCCATCAACTCTAATATTTGTTGTTCTCATTGTGAATGAGACAATACATAAACGTTTTCTTCCCTTTCAAGTTTAGATTGTGTTTTCTCAGATGCAGATACATTTTGGGGAGAAGCAAAACCACAACAATAATCTGAGAGACTCAGTGAAAGAGTGTGAATTCATGTTACAAATCAGACAAAGTTCTACAAGTCCAGAACATGTCTATGAATCATCCTTGATGCATGCACCATAAAAACGGCTGGGTGTGGAGGCAGAGTGCTCCACCTGGAAACTCGATTTCTACCACACACCTTCTCTCCGCTGGAGTAGAAGAAGTAACGTAGCCTCACAATGTTGCAGTGGTCCAGTTTCCTCATTATTTGCAGCTCTCTATTCTACAATGAAGAAAAGAAAAAGGAAAGGGAAGAGAAATCCAGATTGTGAATTCTGCAAAAAACTTTCACAACAAACTGACAGTTAATTTAAGATAGTTACTCCTACTGTACTCTATATTGTAATCCAGAGAGTGAGAGAGCAGTGCTTAAAAAAGAATAAAATTAAATAAAAATTTGCACATACCAAAAGCCACAACAACGTTTTCTGTAGATGCAAAGTTCCTTTTTAGACAATAGCATTTTGCTCTACTGTAATTATCTGAGTAAACCTGTCTAAGCATACCTTAAACCTCTTGTCTTGGAGAACCTTCTTAATTGCCACCATCTCCTGGCTGTCGATGAGGCGAGCCTGGTAGACCACTCCAAAGGAGCCATTTCCTATAACCTTTATGTCTGTGTAGGACACTTCCTGTGGGCGATCGGGGCCCTGGCCGGGCGTGGCTACCACCGTCGTCACTTTGCCACTGTCTCCTGTGAATGAAAGCACAAGTACACCTTGTCATGGAGATTCAGAAATGGTAAAAAATTGTCCCAGTCAAGACATTCACTGTGGCCTCACACCAGTTACATATCTATTATTCTGAAATTATAAACATACTGTGATGAAATAAGAAATAGCATAAAAAGCACCATACTTTCCATAAAGTTATGTTCAGAAATGTAAGACACATACTCCTAACACAAACCTCTCCAGATTAGCTTTTAAACCAGTATCCCTAAGAGAGAAAAGCCAAACATCAACTAGCTCTCTCTCTCCTTTGAATGGTTGTGACCTATGTGGTGGCTCCCCAGACACACTGCACTAGCTGGTAATGAGCTCCTGATACTTCACACAACACTTTCCCCTGCTCCCCTGGGTGAACTTAGTTGAAACCCCCTTCATACTGGAGACATGCATATGATGCAGGTCAACTGAAGTTCAACCAGAGTCTGACCCAGACTACTTGTCTTGGATCAGTAATATGTCGTCACAATTAACAGATGATTCCCCAACAGTATTCCAAATACACATCACTGCTTTTTACCATTACCAAATAAATTTATAAAATTTGTTTCAGTTTCCCTTGAAGCCAGGTTCTTTGCTTTGCTTGCAAGGTGCTATATATATTTTGAGTTGAATGTTATAGGTGGACTACAGTGGTTATGCTTTTATTTGTTATTATTAGGTTTTAGCGCAAACGGGTAAAGAAGTTTAGGAAGAACATGGTGCTGTTAAAATGTAGAGAAGTTTGCAAAAAAAAAAAAAAAAAGCTGCGTGTCAACCAAAGGTTCTTCAGGAACTTAAAAGTTCCTGTGGCCCATTGTTGTCTGTGTTTCCACCGCGGCCTTAAGTCCCGGGAAGATTATGCAAAATTATTACTTGACATAACATTATTCACAGCACTTTGAGGGCATAACATGAACAAAAATACAAATTGTGTCCCGTATATATTCAATACAGGACGCAGCATTTTATTTTCAAATACGGGACGATCGTGTATTATATGTGACGTATGGCAACCAAAGCCACCTCGGTTGTTGTGGTCCTTTACTTTTTTGATGTCCTTTTAAGTTTTTTTTACCTTCTTCCAGACCTGTTTCGTGGTGTGGAGAATGTTTATTCACTCGCTGCGGACTAAACATCGCAGGTGAATCAAAATGCAGCAAGCACCTTTGGAAAGTACTACCCCCCGACCAGGTACCTTTTTGGGGATCGATCAATTACCCCAGAACTAAATTTAGACCCTGGTTCGTGCGGTTGAAACGTGCATAGTTCCTCAAAAGGTTCCTGGTTCCTGGGGAAAGTTCCTGCGGTGGAAACACTAAAATAGCCTTTTACCATGTCAGTGTGAGGTGTAACTCTGGATAAGAAACACTTGTTGTGATGTTGTGATCTAAACTCTCATTCATTACTGCCTCACCCTTCCATTAGTTAAATCAAAACAAAGTTGGATTTAATTAAATAGAACACAAGTCAAAACTAAGAGGCTCTGCTGAAAAAGTGGCCCCGTAAAAAGGAACACAGTAAAAGTGCAACTACACCCTGATCATATTATGTACAGCTAAAGGGTCAAGTGAGAGCTGTAGCACTAATATTAGAGGAAATTTTACATGAATGAATACAAGGTGTATGTTTTAAAGTAGTCCAACAGTGTCATTGGCTAATGTTTGACCTTGTGGAAATCAAGCAAAGTGAGAAGCTCATGATCTAACAGTCACTGACAGCTCTAGTTAGGGTCAAGTAGCTGCTCAGTGTTTTACGCACGTGCACGTGTTGGTTCAAGAATGATCTGACAAATCGGCACCAGAAGCAATGACACTGGGATGGGAAGAGGAGCAAAAAAGAGGCCCATTGCCAAAAGGCTTGTCAGAGCCTGTGATGAAATTGCGTGGACAGTAGCACACCCAGAAGTGCTACCATTTCCTGGGCTTGCTCACTTCGCCTGTCTCAACAGGACCCCTCCTGATCTCTAGTCGGTCTCCGAGTCTCAAAATGGAGTCAGACAATGAAGCATTTAGGTCTCTTCAATAAACTGACAAAAAAAAACCAAGACAGCAATTTGGCGTCATCACCTGCTATTTCTGTCTGCAAAAAAAAAATGTCAAAAGTTCCAAATTCAACTATTATCTCCAATTGATTATCAATGAAAAACAAAAACCATATACTTTTTCTTTTTTTTGGCAGTTTTCCACCAAAACCTTTTTCAAGGTTAACAGTAAACAGCAGCCGATAGCGAATCCACATGATTGGCCTAGATCTGATCTCTACCCTCGGGTCAGCAGGAAATATTTAGCTTTCGAGATCAGTCACTGTGTGGGTCCTGCACATTCCTGTGTTCCAGCTCCAAAATACACTGCTCCTCTGTGTTTCCTTTTAGCATCACTTTCACTCATTTTAAACAAGTTAAGACAGAGGGGAGCACATTAAATATGGAGCAGCTGTGGCATGATAGTCCCTTGAATAATGAATGCACAGATGAGCACTCTGCCCAGCTGTCAGTGAATAGCTTTGGTTTCTGATACGTCAATGCAAGCCTGATGAGTAAGAGAAAAAGGATGAGCAAAGTGACTTTCATCACACCCACACTTATAAGTAATTGGCTTGGAGCTTGTTGGTAGGTGTAAAACCCAAGCCCACTTTTAACTTGACACAATGATCAGCAACTGCAGGACAAATTACAACTAGTATTTTACCATTAGTGATGTATGGGAATTATAATGGCACCTTGCCTAATTGCGTATGGCGATGGATTTACACTGGGTGTGGCTTTTAATCCATTCATCTACACATCCACTATTGTGGATGCACAATAGAGGATGCATCAGAAGCAAATCACAGTCACATAATATACATTACAGATAACTCTATCAATGATATACACATTTGCTAATCAGAAAAACCACAGCTCACAACAGTTTACAGTTAATGTAACCGTTTCATAACACACAGACTCAAGATGGTTCTCTTGTGATGAACAGATTCAACTTTTTCTTTCCTGTTACCGATTTCAATACTTCAGCTCAGGGTATCTATCGATGCATTGCAGAGTATTGATCCAATATGGCGCTCTCTTTTTCAATGTCACTATCTGCTATTATTTTTTTGTTTATATTATTATTTCCCCTAAGGGATAAATAAAGTATTTATCTATATATCTATCTATTTTATCATATTATTTATCGTTTTTGGTATTGTCATTTTGCAGTTTTTCCTTTTTTCTTTCTTTGTACTGTCCACTTTGCTGCTACAATACTGCAAATCTACCCCACTGTAGGACTAAAAGAAATATCTTAGCTTTTTTCTGAATTTAAAATCCATATAGAACTCATTGGAATCATTTTTATGTAAGGTAACATGAGGCCTTGGCACTACATACTGAGTCGAGGCCCAATAAAATACTGAATTTCATAATGACATTGATGAGGAAAATGTATTTAATGTGGATTGGTCATGTCTAAAGTTGGAGTCGCTGGATCTGTACCAATGCATCTCTTCTCTTGACCATTTTTATGCCACTAATAATACAGGTGTGTGTGGGTTCAGGATATGAAGGCTGGATGGAGGCAACTGCGATTTTAAAAAGTGTAACAGGATGTAATGACATCATAACCTACAGGGCCAAGTGAAGTAGCTTAATACTTTTGAAATGGTTAACAGACACAAGGCCAAACCAGTGATTTTAACAAGTCTCTCGTGTGAAAGCACTCTAGAACAGAAATGAACAGAGCCAAGAATTAAACCATATTTTGGTACATACTGAAATGTGTCAATAGCACCAGGTATTAAAAGCGCAAGTAATAAAAGCCGGTGATAAATGGTTGCTCAGATTTGTACTCCTCTTCTTATCTGATCAGACTTTCTGATTTTAGACATTTTACTTAGATTAATTTCTTGTACAGTAAGTTGTCTTTGACTACATGTAACATTTGATAGGTAGGAATGAATGTGCAACTGATGTTTGTTTGGCCAAATGTAATCACTTTAAATCTGTCACAGCCACCATCTCTGGAGGCTTCGATCAGCCAAAATGGATAAATATTTTATTCTTCCTCCTCCTGCTCTCAGTGATCACTGATACCATTTTTCAATATCGCCAAAGACACCATTTAGTTGTTCTTGCTGACATATGTTTTTGTTTATTGTATAAGACAAGTGAATGAGTACAAAGTAGTGATTCAATTGTGCCTTTTTAATGCTACCTGTCAATCAAGAACAGTTATTCCTTTACCGCTGTAGTAGAATCATTGATGAAATCACTAAAACATGACAAGTGTTTAACAACAGTGAATATAAGTTAATGGATGCCTGTATTGTATGACTGGCAGTATTGGCAGAATCAGGGAGTATAGGTATCAGACAGCGGCCTTTTCAATAACACTGCTACATTGCACCTGACGATGTCTGAACAGTCAGAAATATTCCTTTTGGGAAAGCTCTGTTTTCCCAGGGCACATTAAAAATTGAGCCTGGGGTTTTTGGATTTATCCACTCCAGAGAGCTTAATTTTCAGTGTAAAAACAGCCAGGTTAATTTGGACAAAAGGCCAAAAGGTAGAGATGGAGAGATGTTTTCATATTTGGACAGCTTACGTGCCGTTCACACATTTTTCAAAAAGCTGGGATGATGGCTGCAATTCATTGTAAATGAGACCTGGCTTTGCAGGGCATGAACTCGGCAGACTCAAAGAGCACCCAGCTACACTACATGGGCAAAAGGAGAAAGGCTCAACTTTATGCAAATATCCTCTGACGCAGTGTGAGCGACAGCCAGGCAAGAGCCAATTGTGATCATCTTGATTTCAGCAGGAAACAAATCGCCAATATTGTTGGTGTGTGCGTGTTGTTGTTGTGCTCAACACATAAAATTTGTTTCAGTTTCCCCTGAAGCCAGGTTCTTTGTTTTGCTTGCACAAATTCTGTTATTATTTAAGTTCACATCACAGTTTATATTTTTGAGTTAAGTGTTGTAGATGGACTACAGTGGTTATGCTTATATTTGTTATTATGCTTTCTTTAAGGGCTAAAATAGTTTAATTATTTATGACAGGTGATTGTCCTGTAAGGAAGGTTTTAGCGCAAACGGGTAAAGAAGTTTAGGAAGAACTTGGTGCTGATAAAATGTAGAGAAGTTTGCAAAAAAAAAAAAAAAGCTGCGTTTCGACCAAAAGTTCTTCAGGAACTAAAAGGTTCCTGTGGCCCATTGTTGTCTGTGTTTCCACCGTGGCCTTAAGTCTCGGGAAGATTATGCAAAATTATTACTTGACATTACATTATTCACAGCACTTTGGGGGCATAACATGAACGAAAATACGGGAAAAATTGTGTCCCGTATATATTCAATAGTTATTTTCAAATATGGGACGATCCCATATCATACGTGATGGGTGGCGACCCAAGCCACTCCGGCTGTTGTGGTCCTTAATTTTCCTTTTAAAGTTTTTTTTAACCTTCTTCCGGACCCGTTTTGCAGTGTGGAGAATGTGTTTCCTCGCTCGCTCGGACTAAACATCACGGGTGAATCAAAATACAGCAAGTAGTCGACCAGTCAACACAGTTAGTGTTGATGTAGTCTAAAACAGAACTTTTGTTTGGGTTTCTGCAGGGTCCAGTCACCTGACACAAGAACAATGCTTTCACAGAGTTCAGCAGATTCTGAAGACCAAGACTGAAACATTCTAAAAACTGTACAAGTGAAAAGGCCATCTTGCATTTAAAACCAATGGATGTGAATGAGCCAAGTCACTTAGTGAAGATCTGGTGATTGGCTGCAAGTACTGAGTTCAGCGGGGACTTAAAGCACAGCGACTTATTTGAATTTCTATCTTTGATTTCCATTCATTTGCTTTGTCATTTCACTTGTGGTAATGATCAATTATTGATCACACTGACCATTATTTTTATTGCCGACCTCCAGTTTTTCTTTCCCGTTATTAGACACAAGCTATTTCCTTTGGTGTCTTGCAGTCTGCCCTTCTGCACACCTCTGTTTAAACCTTTAGATCTTCAGCCAACTGCTACTGCTGCAGAGCTACATGACCCCTGAGCATTCTGCAAGTTCTTGTCATCACACCAGCAAAACCAACTGGAGTGACTTTGCTGTTGGCAAAGCAGGGTTTCCAGTACAACCATCAAAATGGTGAAGAAAGTGAGCATATTCAACCATCTGCATAATTACTTAA
Source organism: Seriola aureovittata (assembly GCF_021018895.1). Classification (NCBI taxonomy): domain Eukaryota; kingdom Metazoa; phylum Chordata; class Actinopteri; order Carangiformes; family Carangidae; genus Seriola; species Seriola aureovittata. The sequence goes on from NC_079370.1 coordinate 10,173,656, forward strand.
GGGGATAAAGGCTCCTTCTAAGGTGTACAAAAATTGATTATAATTCAGAACTTGTCTTCCACCTGAGGATGGTGGCACAGTTGCACAGGCAATACGCCAGATACAGGTGTGCCAAACTGTTTCCATTACACAAAGCAAGAACATTCTCGCTTTCCTGATTTTAAAGATACCCTGGTATGGATTCATGTAGTGGACCAACTGTTTGAAATCATGGATCGATGCTTTTAGGTATCCATAAGTGTAGTCATCCTGGCGAGCAGTTGGATAACAATAAAGGATGGTCAACCTTTGCTGGTTAATAAGCAGCTGGAACCTAAGTAATTTGGGAAATTAGACTGAAAATAATTCCCATGTACTGAGGCTACTACATTGTAAACTAACGTTACCCTAATTTGGAGAAAAACTATCTGTGCAAGATCAGACTACACCGAGGACGACGCCTAAAAACTTAAACCTGATCATTTTCAGCCTACTCTTTACTAACGTTAGCAAGCTAGTTAGCTTCCACATCTGATATTAAAGACGAATATATTCAAGCATCGGCTAACACCAACTCTATTCTTGGATTGTAATGTAATAATAATGGTTTGGTAATGTTGCCGAAAAAATGACATAACGTTATCTAACGTCGAAAAATCAGCGGCTTGGTTCTAGGCTTGCCACCACCAGCTAACGATAATGTTAGCTATGCGATAAAAGCCCTTGGTGGCAGCGGTTCCTTAGTGAAAAACACAGCTAACGTTAGCCGGACAGCTAAGTTAAGTTAGCTAACCCGCTAAGGTTAGCTCCGCGGCAATGATCGAGATTAAACACACGCCGACACATTTCCTTTAAAATAACGCACAACTCGAGCTTTAATAATAACATGTAAATTGGGCTTATGAAAGAAAAATATAACAATACTCACTAGGCAGTTTCAGATTCGGAAAGCTCGTCGAGCTGCTTCCAGTGGCTTGTGAAGCCCCAGTTTTTCCTGTCGAGCTTCCACCGGCTACTGCTGATCCGGCACCGGCTGCAGCGGATCCGGGAGCTCCGGGAGGCTCAGCGAATGAGCTGGTCCTGGGCCGCCCGCTGCCGCTCATATTTGTGTGAACTAAAAGCCGGGGCAAGGTTGAGTGTTATTCGCAGCCAGACCGGCACAGATTTCAGCTATCTATATGTATTTTAATATTCGATATAAATAAAAAACTACACTTACAGCGTTCTGTATAGGCTGCCCGTCTCCCCCTTTCTTCCTCTGTAGAACGATGATGGTGGGGGGACTGGGGAGTTGACGCACAACGACGTAAAGCTCGCAAGGGCTGATGGGAAACTGAGTTGTTGAGAGCTTCATGGCCTCATTACACTCAGTTGTCGGTTTATTAGGGATACCTAGCTAAAACTAATGCAGTCCAATACAACAGCATTTTTATTAAAATTATTTTAGACAGGTAGTGATTCATCTTCATGGTCATTTTCGAGGATGTAGGGGTGCTGTTGAACTGTAAGGTATTATACAGAGATGTACAGTAATTCTGTTATTTAGTCTTCCCTGATTGATATAAATGCGGTGGGCAAAATAATAGAAACCCGTCAGAGTTTGACAAGATACAACTCAACAGCACGGCAAACTGCATCCTCCAAAATCATCATTAAGTTGTATCAACAACTCTGTAAAACAGTTTCAACAAAAAATGAACATAACCTTCATGAAGGTATTTCTTGCAGGACTGTTGTATAAGACTGCATTTGTTTTAGCTAAGTGTATTTAATAAACTGCTGTTTTATGCTGTTTCTCACAGGAATCATTTTTGCTGGAAAAGGGTACCATAGAAATATATGATAATAATAAAATAAAAATAAATAGAATTTAAATTCATATTTTGTCCTAGTTGTCAAGATTTGTACAAGATTTGTTAAAACCATTGATACCGCTTGTGTTCTTTGTGGGTTTTTTGGGGGGTTCCACTAAGCCTGTCAGTCACTTGTTCATCTTGGAATGGTCAATACTGTACAAGTTTTTGAAAGGATCTATCTGCTAACGTTATTTCCCAAATTTATCACGGTTTCTCTATGAAATGGAAAACATCTAATTTGATTTCCTTTACCACAGAAAGATAGAGAAAGAGAAAGAAAAATTCTACATGATCAGTCTTATCATACTTGTAGCCAACTTTTATAACCATGAGCATAGAAACTCTAACAGCAAACCCCTTTTCCTACTCTGGTTAATGAAATAAAAACTACAACTTTATTATTTCATACAGTACAAATAGAAAAGATGTCAAATGTATATGTGCTGTGTGTATTGAAGTTGGGTTATGAATATACAGTCAACATATAATTAACAAGATCAACATTGCCCTTTACGACACACGCGAGCCTAAAGGATTTTGAAAAAGGCAGACATCACCAAAGCACACAAACTAGTTTAGCACAATTCATAAATAAACTGAAGAAATGTATAAATAATAATTACAAAAAAATAAAACAACGAACTGTTTTGTGCTTCAACAACCGACAAAAAAACTACAATTTCCAGCAGGAGAGCATGGTTTATGATTGACAGTCAGCCTGTCCAATCATGGAATCTGAAATGCCGAGACTACCGCATTGGGCGGGGCTTTGAAGCACAAGAATGGAGGCGATCGGCGGGCAAACGTATCATTTCACGCTTTGAAATGTAGTTTCCCACAGATACGTTTCAGTTTTTTTGATTTCCATGGCACGGTTAGTGACGAGGGGCTGACAAAAAGGCATACGCCTGTGTGAACGAAGAGACATGGCTACACGAGGGATTGTCCAACGAGAGTGAATGAGAGGTAAGGGGAAAGAAGGGCCCGTCGTCGTCGTAGCCGGAGAGCTGCGGGTAAAAGTGGGTAGCGCCGCCTGACGGACCGCCCGACGAACCGGGCAGCCGCTGTCAGGAAACCGCGGTGTCGAGAAACAGGTCTGCAGTATCGGAGGGAGCGCCGCCAACAGCTCTCCATGTGCCATCACACTGTAAACAAAGATAGGGATCACATATTTGGGGAGAATCGGACAATGGTTAGTTAGGTTGTGTTAAGTAGTGGTCGTATCGTTAGCAGTAGAGGGCCTTCATTTGGCTAACGGCTGAAAATTGCGATGTTTGTCCGCAGGATTGTATCATAATGTCTGTGTCAACAGTGCTGTTTTTTTTATTGTAAAATATAAGATAATGGCAAATGTGCCAATGTTTTAACAATTTCATTGCTACTACGTAACGGCTGATTTATTTACCGATGCTGCTCAGTGTTACATGTTGTCATTTTCATGTTTTGTTTACCACAGGTGTGCTCTTATACTGGACTGGATGAAAAAAAAAGTCGTCATTCATTGGACACAGCAGTGGTTTCACTTTAACACTCACCAGCCTCATCACCTGTCACATATCCCCTTTCATGTTACACTCACAATCTACATAAGACAGCACATACACTCACACAGATACACAGTGCCAGCATGGCGGAGCAGCAGGAGGAGGCAGAAGGTGTTTATGTGGAGCACCAGTACATGTGCAGTGAGTGTCACCAGCTCTTCAACACCCTTGAGGATGTGCTGATCCACCAGCAGATCCACACTGGCCAAGAGGGAGAAGGGGAAGGGGAGGTAGTGGAGGGCATGACCATCCATGGTGTCCCTGAGATGGGGCAAACCCAGCAGTACCAGTGTCTGGAGTGTGGGACCCTCCTCATGAACCCAGAGGAGCTGCTGCAGCACCAGGAGATGCACATGAGAGAGGCTGGGATGGAGGTGGAGCAACAAGGTGACATTGGTTTATGTGTTTTTTGAGCAAGCATGAAGGTGATGATATAATAATAATAATGTACTGCAGATGGGCTGAACATGATGCTATACTGTGGAAGTGAACTCGTGCTCTTATAAGGAAATCCATTTGTGCAATATATTAATGCAGTCATATGAGAGGAAGCAAAAAGTTCTCGGTTAAGCTAACTACAGACTCATCATACTAACTCAATTGTCAGGTTGCTTGCTTTGACAATATAATCTTTTCACATTTAAAGTGTGCATTCAACATTTTTGCCAGTTGCATGGCTGTTAGTCATTTTAAGGTTAAAAAAACAACACTAACTGTGAGTGTGTGTGACTGTTTGCTAGAGTTGTGCGAGGTCCTGGAGACAGAGGAAGCTGGGTCAGAGGCTCAGGTGTCGGGACCGGTCCAGTACCAGTGTCTCGACTGTCTGGCTTTGTTTGACTCGCCTGAGACATGGCTGGAGCACCGGCGGACCCACAGCAGGAGCAGCACACACAGTAACACAGAACCCACGGTAAGGGATCAAACATATGTTGACAAAGACTAATCAGTATTTAATTGTTTTAATTATTGAGTACAAATGCATACGTTTTTTTGTTATTATCAGAATTGAGTGGAGGCTGCTTAACACAATAATAGTTGTTTTGTCTGTGAAAATAAGCTGCCTGCTGAAATTGATGTTGTATTTACACCATGTAATTATGCACTGAGATAGATAAAACAGGCCTTGTTATGCACACTCCTTCACATCCTCTCAATACAAGATTTTGTTTAGCTATAACCTTTCTTGTAAATCATCAGCTGAATTGTAATTTTATTTTAATATAACACTTGGCCAAATCTTTGAACGAAGTGGAGCAGAAAAGGAGACAAAACACGCTTTTATTTTCTACCATGCTGAGTCATTCATGTGTGCACAGCTCAAAACAGTTAAAGTGATAGTTGTCAAAAGCTGGTAAAATTTTTGGTAATATTTTTCTGTGAATCTAAAAGCAAGCACTTCAGGAAATCTCTAAGTGATGGTGACAGTGTTAAAATGCACTTACAACTGTGTCTGACCATGCATTCATTACTTTTGAGTCATGCCCATATGCTGTAGGCTGCGTTAAATTTGCACATTTACACTGTCAGAATTTATTTCAGTGACTCTCTTATTTGGGTTGTGTAGGGCAGCACAGACTGGCTTGCTGCGATTATACTGTAATTTTAGACAGCACTAGTTTGAATGAGTGTCAGAGCCAATCCATAGACATCCGGTCTCCCAAGCATCTGATAATCTACTAAAATAAATGAATGAGTGACAGCAGATCTAAAATGTGAAGCATCTTTGCTATTCTAAAATCTGATATCACTGACTTATTTTGTAGCATTGCCTTAATTGAGAGTAGAAATTTAGTAACTGATGTTCATTTCTTTTGCCCTTGCAACAGGAGTATGTGCTACAGCCTGATGGCACCGTCACTCCACTGAACAGTATGCAGAACTACGTGCTGAGTGAGCAGCAGGCTGGGGAGATCCTGGCGCAGGTACTTGGGATAGTAAACATCTCACAACGGAAGCATAGATTTGAGGACTAGATGAATGGTTTTAGGGTTTCACTCTCTTTAAGTTCTTCTCTTTACATTTCTCTGTGTATTTTCCAGGTGCTTGCCCAGCAGCAGCAACAACAACAGAACAAGAAACGTCAGTCCGCTTTTAAAGCTGCTGCACCCTCCCGGTCCTCCCTGCTGCCTCCTGTGACAGCGACCCCTGGCTCTGCCACCATGCACCTGCAGATTCTCACGGCTCAAGCCCTGGCAGACAACTGCACCGCCCCCACTCAGCGCCGCTCCAAGCTGCCTCCTCTGTTGCCTGCTGTCGGCCGAGGCTCATCAGCAAAGCTGGGGATCATGGAAAATGGTGTCCAGAGACTGGAGTTAAGGTTGGCTCCCTCTGTCCAGGAGCAGCAGCAGCAGCCAACAGAGGTGGTGGTCATCCACCCTTACGAGTGCTCAGAGTGCTCCCTTCTCTTCCAAACTCCAGAGGACTTCCTCCAGCACCAGGGGGAGCACTTCCTGGGCCAAGACAAAGAGAGTGGAGAGTCGGGGGTCATGGGTGGCTGCGAGGAGGCACGAGGGAGGGAAGAGTCTACAGAGAAGGTGGAGGACATTAGGATCAGAGTGGCAGAGAAGAAAGAAACAGTCTGGACCAAGCCACAACAGTGTGAGCTCTGCAACCGCACCTTCACCTCAGTCAACCGGCTGGCTGCTCACAAACGTGTGCACGAGCAGGGCACACACGAATGCCCAGAGTGTGGCAAGGTGTTCAAGAAGGCAACATCGCTGCAGACGCACATGCGCACACACTCAGGTGTGGCCAGGTACCTGTGTGTGGACTGTGGCAATGGATTCACCACTGAGATGACTCTCATCATGCACAGGTAAGAGGTTTGGAGACACCAACACATCCTAGAAGATGATGAGAAACTGACCTGTTGACTTTTTCTGTCTGTTTCATCTGGTTTCTTGCAGGAAGTCCCACACTGCAGATCCCCTTCACAAGTGTCAGTTCTGCCACAAAACCTTCACCAACATGACCAAGTACCTCTACCACCGTCGCACCCACCTCAACCGTGATACATCTGGCACACCGGCCGCTCACTCTATGGTAGTTAGCATATGCATCTCCCAGTTGTGTCCACAACCTCATGTTAGTATGACATTTTAATGTAACATTTGCCTGTTGTCCCCTGTAGGTCTCAGCTCCAAGAAGAGCATCGCTCTCAGCCCTTGCCATCCTACAGAGAGCAAGAGAAAAGAGGAATTCCCACACAGAAACCAACCTGTTGGCCCCTCTCACAGAGGAAGAGATGGAGAAACTGGGAGAAGCTCCAATACAAAGCTCTCAAATTAAAATGGAAGGAGGTGAAGTGGAGATGAAGGGGGCAGACAACAACATGGAGGAGTCTGCCCCACTTGAAGATAACACTGATGAGTCACAGCAGGTGGAGGATGCCACCAAGTCTGGCTTAGCTACGGACCCTGCTCCCCTGGATGACACTGATGCAGGAGTCACGTTTAGCTCCACAGAAGCTGCTGCAGCTGCGTCATCAGACAGAGGGCCTTTTTCTTGTCGTTCATGCTGTAAGACCTTTTCCTCCCAGCTGCAGCTTGTTCAACATCGACGCAAGTCCCATGTCACTGAGCGCAGCTTTATGTGCGGAATCTGTGGCAAGTCTTTTAAGAAGCAGATCCACGTGCGCAACCACATACGAACACATACCGGCGAGAGGCCCTTTCAGTGTTCTGACTGCGGCAAAACCTTCTCTTCTCTTGCCAATCTAATGAGGCACAACCTCATCCACTCTGGTGTGCGCCCATACCGCTGTGATGTCTGCCACCGCTCCTTCTCACAGTCCTCCAATCTCCGTCAGCACAGCCTGCTTCACTCCAATGCTGCAACTCTGTGCTGCCCCGACTGCCCCGCCACCTTCCGCTGGCCAACGAAGTTAGCAGCACATCGCTACACCCAGCACCCGGGGGCTCCAGCCCCTTTCTCCTGTCCTCACTGTGAGGCTGGCTTCCTGAGCAGGAGGCAACGAGACAGCCACTGTCTGGGGCAGCACCCCACCCTGGTGCAGGCCGGTACAGGGATAGAAGTGGGCAAAGAGACCCACAACCAAGCGGAGCTGGGTGAAGACCTGACCTCAGAGCCCTCCACCTCAGCAGCAGTAGAGACACAATCAGGGGATTCAACCAGTCTTGTGCGGGGAGGTCTAGATTGCAACATTTGTGGGAAGAAGCTCAACTCTCCTGCCAACCTGCGACTTCACAGACTGAGCCACTTTGCTTTAGGCCCCGGACGACCGCGGTGCGCCACTGGGAAGCGGCCTAAAGCCCACCAGTGTCCTATCTGTGGAAAACAGTTTGTGTCTTCCTCCGGAGTTGCACTTCACCAGCGAGTCCACACTGGTGAGCGCCCGTTTCCCTGCCAAGTGTGTGGCAAGCGCTTCCGTCAGAACACACACCTGCGAGAGCACCTGCGCACACACTCGGGGGAGCGGCCATTTCGCTGTGAGGTATGTGGAAAGGGTTTCATCCAGAGTATGCACCTGGCTGAACACCGTCGAACACACACGGGCGAACGGCCGCATGTTTGTCCTCTGTGCGGCAAAGCCTTCAAGACCTTCTCCAACCTGAGGAACCACAAAAAGACCCACGCCAGACAGCAGAGGCTGGATGAGGAGGCTGCTGCTCAAGCTGCCATGGAAACCAGCTCTGCTGTGGCAGTGGTGGATGCTTCAGCAGTGGAACTAGCTAACGGGCAGCCTCAGCTCATCCAGATCCACGCCTCAGATCTTCAGCAGGTCAGAATGAATTTACTTCACCTAATCAATAAAGAAGCATGACACTGCCATTTGAAAGCACTGAAATTTTAGGTGAATAATTAAAATCTGAACAGTTAAAGTGAGTGAGAGGATGACATTTAATCAGCACCTGTAAATGTGTTTGTGTACTCATTTTCTGCTGTTTGCTGAACTTACTCCAAGTTCTGTTTCCTTCTCTTAGACACAGGGAACTCCTACTATAATGTGTAACGAGTTCGGGGAGACCATCGCCATCATTGAGACGAGTGAGGGAGGAGCACTGCCTCTGGAGCAGGCCTTGGAGATCTATCACACAGCTTTGGAGAATGGCCTCGCCATGGACACAGTTGCTGTGGATGGCTTGCAGCTCCTCTGAGGACTAATACCAGTCAGAAAAACTAGAATTAATTCTCTAGAGCTACTGCTGGACTGATGAGTCTTAATACAGACTGAAACAGACTAATTGAATACTGTGAGGGTGAGGATTCAGTCCTGAGTAATAATTAACTGGAACCAGAATGCTGAAATGACAAATCCATATTAAGTTCAGCAAACACACCAAAGTATGTCAAGTTCCCTCTTTGTGTACTGAAATGATGCATACTAAAATTAAGAATATGGCATTCATTATGAATAAGGACCATTGGTTGTGCCTCATGACATTTGTATGATTAAATTTGTCATTTATATGAGATGGATGTGATTTTTTTCCCCTCTGTTTAAAGGCTAGTTCATAATTTTGAAACAAAGTATTCCGTTGTAAATAAGTGAAATCAATAAATGTTTTTTCAAGATGATTAAATTAAATTTCACATATCCAGAGTCACTGCTGTACACTGTAAAAGTAATGTGAACCTTATTTTGATCAGCTGCTGTTACGTCTAAAGGGGCTGGATAAAAAATAGAATTCTATTTAGATAACATTGTAGAACCACGCCATTTATTTTATCTCTGCTGAAGGAAAACCCATTTTTCACATTTCCAGCAATAAAATCACTTTAATTGAACACCTATTTTTATTTGCATACTGAAAGATACAGTTACAAACTTAAATTATTCATATAAATTCCTCTCTTGCATACTGGAACAGCAAAACAAGGAGTATAACACAAAAACATTAATAGCCATATTTATTATTGTTTTTCCATTTCATGTTTTACCTTCGGTAATGGGTGTCTTAAAAGTCAACTTATGTTCAATGACAGATTTTTCCTTATCAATAATATAATGAGTCTACTGACTCTACAGTAATTATTTACAACACAACCAAGTCTTGCACAAAGACACAACCAGTATTATATCCTACCAACTCTCTTTGATTCATTACCCTCCTCTCACTTACCCCAGTTTTCTCTCCGTCTGTCTAAAAAGGAGGTCTGGAGAGAGCAATAAAGTGACAAAGGGAGGAAGGAGGGAAGGAAAGAGGTGGAGGAAAGAGATGTACAAGTGTTGAGGCTATAGAGTCAAACTTAGCAAGGGACAGAGGCATACAAGGTTGTTGAAAAACATACTGCTTATTACTGTTGAAAGGATATAAAGGTCCACGTTGAGTTTGTCTTCCTCTTTGAAATGAATCATAAAAATAACTGCACCACAGGTCCTTGCTGAGGTGAGGCAGTCAAGGGAAGACTACAATGGAGTAACTGTACAGGTGTGGAGCAGCATCTCTCACCTGCCTTCAAAATTATATATAAAAAAAACTAGTACAAGCAATCAACAGCTGGCAGAAATTAAGGAAACATCTGCCAGCAATGAAAGTAGAACTAAGGACCAGGATCCACTGCAGTGATAGGAGTAATAACAATAACCATATGAATAGTACAACAACAAACTTAATATGACCATGTTAAATACAAATCAAATTATTTTTAAAAAAGTTAATAAAACTGCTTGGCAATGGAGGATTAAGGCTGTAACAGCCTGACCTCTACAACTAAGAGCCAGGATGTGCCCATTGACTCTGACCCACCTCGTTCCTTCATGGCTAGCGAATGAGAGGCACAGGAATGCTTGGTTCCTACCTACTGGCATGTGCTCGGGTCAGTTGTGAGAAATGAGGACTTGGCCAGACAGGTAATTGCAGGAATGATGGCACTGCCAGAAGTCCACTAACATTTCAGTCGATTTTTCAGTCTCTCCTGGTAGACCCCTCCTGAAGGTCTACATGCGAGCAGTGAAATGGTGAAAAAGATATTTCCAGGTCCATAGCAATGAGTGCTTGTGAAATCAATCTTGTCAAATCAAATGGTTTCCAGCTGTTGAGGGCCCAGCCCCCGAATGTCAGCAGAAACAAGAAACAAGCTTACAACAGTTCAGTCTACATACAGGTTGTTCCTCAAGCAGAGACGTACTGCTTTTACTCATCTAACCCTGTTAAAAACAAATATCAAAACATGTAACATCCTTTTTTTTTTTTTCTTTAAAACTGCTGACTTTTCACCATCTCAGAACGGGTTAAGCAGGTTTCTCCGTCCAAAACAAGAACCCTTTCATCTTCGAGGCAAATGAGTGCAGCTGTACACAATGGTTCTTCGTTCACTGGCATCAATGGGAGCTTCCTGCAAGGTGGTTAATACAGAGTGCTAATTCAAGTGTGGGATTTAAGAGTTTGCAGGTTGTGTGCCTGTGTTGTGGTAGTTTTTGTGCCACTGCTTTTTCACATGTCCTTTTTTTGGTACAATGGTCACAAATTAAAAAAAAAAAAGTCTCAACATTGCATACAAACATCTCTTACTCTCAAAAGGTTGGCTGCTGAGGATAGAAAGAAATCAAGATCTGATCAGAGGAAAGCAAAGAGGGTGGATTTAAAAAAAACAAAAAACTGGAAACTTGAAAGTGTGTAGGGCATGAAGATGAGTGACAGCAACAGTCACTGATTGGTCAATCTAATAAGTCAGCATCCCTCATCTGCAAGAGTCCTGTGAGTCCCGTGTTTCCTCTGGGCTTAGGTCTGTCCCCTGCTCCACTTCTTCATCCTGCAGGTCCCCGCCCCCTCTCCCAGATCCTTCTCCTGCCTGGGAACCAGAAGGTCCAGGGAGGGAGCAGGCTGAGTCAGAGATACCTAAACCAGAGGCATCGGAGGGGGCAGCGGTCTGCATGATCTTCTGCCGGACCTCCCTGATCTTCAGCTGCAGACACACCTTGGTGGGAAATATGTCAGAGTATCTCGTCTGGAAGGCTGCAGTGGCCTGAGCTGGAAGCAACATAAAAAAAAAAAAATTTCAAAGTCAAAAAATGAATGTCTGCAAGTGGGAATTCATTCTGAAAGTTTGTATATACAGTAGGGAGTATGTGCTTGTGTCTTACCTGATGGAAAGAAGCCCTGCTCCTGGAACAGCTGCATGACCAGTGCTCTCCTCTGGTCCAGTGTTCGTCGCAGGGAGGAGTACGGCACCTTATCAAACTCCAGTTCTGCCAGGATGTCTTCTCCATCTGTGGCTAGGAGACGGGACAAACAGATGGAGTGGATGAATCTTCAGGAAACTGGTTAGAGAAATGAATTATGTCCCTCCCCATGCACTCCAAAAGGTGGGATCCATTTGAAAAAAAACACAGCAGTAGGCAAAACATTACTCTAAGCCACTGATTCCTATTTAACCCATATATAGAGTTTCAAACTAGTCCTTACATCAGTTAAATTTTTTTCTGTATTTGGTCATGTACTTCCAACTATTATATGGTAACTTGGTTCTGATGTGTGGTAGATTCTCAGTGAGGTTGAAGTAACTACGTAACATTAAAAACATTACAGTGAAAGCACAGTGCAAACACTAAAAAAAGAAACACCAACAAGAGCTCTCTACCCAACCCCTCATCCTACGCTGCTATTACATACATCCTGCCCAGAACAAAATGTAATTGTCTGTCTTAGTAGTGCTCTTGCTTTTCTCGGTGCGTTACCTGCTCTGTCGAAGGTGAAGATGTCTCCCTCACACTTTGCGGCACTTTTGGGCGTGTTGGGCTCTGAGCTGCAGCTTGAGCGCCGGCGGCTTTTTCTTTTAGGAGAGACTTGATCGTCAGTGGCTGAGTCCAAATCTAGAAGCACAAAGAGGAAGCAAACTCATTTCAAAACCACCAACATGAAGTGCATCTTTTACCAAAGAGCAAGTGTGAAAATCAACATGTGAATGACACATTCAGAAAATACTTTTACTGTTGAATTACACTAATGACACACATATACACTGGTAACGGGCGGCTGTGGCTCAGGAGGGAGAGCGGGTCATACACTAATCAGAAGGTGTCGAGTCCGCATGTCGAAGTGACCTTGGGCAAGATACTGAACCCCAAGTTGCCTCTGATGGCTGTTTCATCATTGTATGAGTGTCTGTGTGGTACAAGTGCTGTATGAATGTGTGTGTGACCGAGTGACTGTGGCACTTTGAGTGGTCAATAAGAATAGAAAAGCGCAATATAAGAGGAGTCCATTTACCATTTAACAATGAAACAACAACAGCAGCAGAGCTCAAATATCCATCAACAAAATCTAGAGAGTATCACACATTTAAATCTTTGTTTTGATAAAAACTGTGAATATTTGCTTTTCTCTAAATGCTTGAACATCCATGACAAATCACTGCAACTACCTTACAGATTAGGCCTGCACCTGTCAATTATTTTCATTATTGCTTAATTTTCTGATTATTGGCTTGGTTAATCAATAATCATTTGGTCTACAGACGCCACAAAACAGTGAAAAATGTATGTCACAATATCCTCAATGACATATTAAATGTCTTGTTTTCTCCAAGCAACAGTCTAAAAATCTTCAATTTACTATGATGTAAGGACAAGAAACAGATCTGATAATCTGGAACCATGAAATGTTTGGCATTTTTGCTTGAAAAATTACTCAATTATCAAAATAGTTGCCAGTTAATTTTCGTTAAATTCAACTAAAGATACAAATCTAAAAGCATTTAGTCAGACTATCATAAAAAGGTATTTTGAGTAAGACCTGTAGAGTTCTTCCTCTTGCGACGATAGCTGCCCAGAATTGCGCGGGGTGAAGTGGCCAGACTCTGCAGGGTGGGTGAAGGCAAAACCTCCTCAGGCCGAAACTCTGGCAGCTCCGCAAAGCGCTCCTCAAAATACACCTCTGACAGCACCCTGCCAGACCAACACACACACACACAAAATACAGAGTGTATATATACACTGTCCACCAATATTTTTTCTAACCTTAAATAAAAGATTCATAAAGGTGTTAACTCACTTGTCCACAGAGTCAAAAGTCTTCTTTAGAGGTGGTGGGCGGGCTTTAATTTTTTTGGGCGCAGGACCCTCTTTGTCAGTCTGTGGGGGAGGCAGAGCAGGCTCTGTGGCTGATGGAGGAGGGAGAGGAGAAGAGGGGAGGGACTCCTTCCATCCAGTCTGCACAGAAAGTTAAATTCAAGTATTTTAAACAGTCACAGAGATGTTATGTGTCAACAACAACTGGGTAGTTTTTTCTGTTTGTATTACAGCTGAAAGCCAGTGCGTGATGTTTCTCTCACCTCTTTGGCGGTTGTGCTTTCCCTGGTCCTTGTGTCAGAGGAGTCCGCTGCACTGGAGCTCTCCAGGGCTCGGTCAGAGAATGGCGGCTCCTCGGCAGGATGTGTTGATGGAGACGCTGTCTGCCCTGCCGGCTCAGGATCAAAGGAGAAGTGACTGTTGGCCGCAGCTTCCCTTTCTCGCTCTCTCTCCTTTTCACGCTCTCGCTCCCTCTCTCGTTCCCTCTCTCGCTCCCTATCCTTTTCCCGTTCTCTCTCTTTTCCTCTTCCTCCTCCTTCGTAGCTGCCCACAGGTATGTTTGCCACTGTTGCCTTCACTTTCTGAGGGGTCCTGACTGGAAGCTGGGTTAGTTTGGGTGTACCTGGTGTGCTGCCTGTAAAACAAAGATAAAATGAATAAATAAAGAATGAATTATATAAATAAATAACAATATATAATATAAATTATAACCATGCAAAGTTAGTCTTGGATATATAAAAGACAAATAAAAAATAAAAAAAACAGTGTACCAGGTGTTTGGATTTGAAGTGGAGGACTGCAGGGCCTTATGGACACAGCTGAGCCACTGGGAGGTGCCACTGAGCTGCTACTGCTGGAGGTCTGCATCTGCCTCTCAAGCTGTCTGTCCGAATGTGTCAGCAGCTCTGTCTGCCTCTCCGCCTGCCTTTCAGCTTGTCGATCTGCAGGTCTGTCCAGAGGCAGGTGCCTGTCTGCCTGTCTGTCCGGATGTGGGTGTGTGATTGTGGCGGGTGTTGCTGTGTGTTTGGGCAGGATGTGAGGGGAAGCACTGGAAGGGCTGGAGACGGAATAGACCACGCTGGGGGGCACTGCTGTCATGGAGACCACCCCTGTTGCCATAGTGACGCTAGGTGAAGGAGGGTAGATGGCGGTGACTATCTGGCCCCCGGAGCCTGAGGCGGGGGCTGAGGTGGAGGGCTGTGGAGATTGAGCTGTGGCTATGAGCGGTGGCTGACCTGGATGAAGGAGACAGAACATTTTCACATGAATAAATGTCCATATTTCTTCTCTGTTGCCAAATAACATAACAAACATAACACAACCACTGTTGGTCCAGATTTGTCCTGTGAATGAGGTTTATACATGGAGTGAGGTGTTAAGGCAGTCCTACTGTCACAGTGTTGGCCAACTGAAACTGGTTGAAAGCCACACCACACCAACTACTGATCATCAAATATTTTGTCAAAGCACATGTTTGTATAGGTATTCAGTAAAGAGGCAAATGTGGATATTGCAGTTCAGGGGTCAGCAATTACGTTAATCCATAGGCCAGTTGTTTCAGCATTCTTCATTGGATGGCCAATGTTTTAATCGTGCAGCGGACACACAGGCCTACATTTTTTCAGTATATTTTATTTATTATTTATTTTTCATGCAAGAATTAATTGAAGGTATTAAACTGTTTCTAGGTGGGAGGTTTTTTCCCTTAAAGCTGCTTATGTTAATACTAATTTCTAAAACTAATATATGCAAATATATGTTCTGTGTTAAACCATGAGACTAGAGCTATAATTGATAGGTTAACCACACATGATGACACAGGCAGACTTCATTTACAGTTGAATAAAATTCATTAAAATTGTGGAATTTCAACTTTAAATGAAGCAGATAGTATTATTGATCTGTGTTATTCATCCATTAATTTCATTTCAGCACCCTGCACTGTTCACCTGGCACAGAATGAGACATAATTGTAGTCCAAACCCATACTACATACTATTTTTTTTACTTTTGAGAATGTACATTAGTGTGTGCCCATTAAAAAAAGTGACTGCATGAAGTATATTCAAACCAGACTGTATGCATACTAAATATATCAATTTTTGAGTGTGCTGTTGATAGACACTATTCTTCCACAAAGTCCAAAGGAAATGGGGAAGTAACACACCACTGGAGGGTAACTAAAATAAACTGTGGTAGTGAAACAGCTTTTGAAAGATAATGAAAAACAAAAAATAGGTTTGTAATCTTGGAAAGGGCTTTCCTGGAGTTGCAACTTGATTGGTGCCGGACCATATACACATTTAGTATAAAATAATGATGTATGGTGCTTTTTTGTGAACCAAGTGCCAAAGCAGTTCACTATAACAAGTTGTATGTGGTATATGCTGTATAAAATTTGGATGTAGTATGGCTTTAGTACACAGCTAGTATTCATGGTATGCTTGTCTTCATGCGGGCACAGTATTAGATATTATGAGTTCATATTTATTGGGATTTAAATGAGCCTCGTATTTACATTGTTTTTTAGCTAACTAACTTCAACATTTGTCAAGAGGCCAAATATTTTAGCTTGAGCCGATTTGTTGAAAGGGCATTTTGTGTAACTCATTTCATACAATACTTTATAAGCTACTTTTTGTGTTTGTAAAGAACAGAGGCTATGAAATCATCTTTCCATGGCACTGACCTGCAATCAGTGGCTGAACCAATGTCTGTCCAGGTGGTGCGATGGCTGTAAACCCGAGTGTTGCTAGGGGCGAGGGAACATATGCAGATCCAGGCACTGGCAGAGCTTGGTGGGTGGGGGAAGAGCCTGTTGCCGTGGAGACCAGAGGCAGAGTGGATGGGACCCCTGGAGTGGACTGGACATAGGTGATCCTAGACAGGAGCAGGAGAGGTGATTAGTGGGGAGAAACTGAAAATGAAGAATTAAAATAAAAAGGTGAAGAAGGCCAACAGAGACACAGGAAGAAGTAGATGACATTTTTGTAATGAAAAATGTCGAGAAAGGTGTAGTAGCAGTGACAGAAGGTGTTAAAGTATAATAACGAGGCAGAATAGAAATGATGGGAACAGACATGATTATTAAGAAAGAGGAAGACAAAAAGAGAAGTGCTGCAGAGGGGGGTCAGTGGTTGAGTGTACATCACATAGAGCAGCACTGGATGACTAGTGCTCTCTGTGTGTGTGTGTGTGTGTGTGTGTGTGTGTGTGTGTGTGTTAGAAGCTGAGAGGTAGTGTGGGGGTGGCAGGCAGAGGCAACTTGGGCCACCAGCAGCATGACTAACACATCCAGAATAGAGCTGCACTGCTACGGCTGCACCCCTGCTGGAGTTTTTGTTTCTCATGTTGTCTACTCGCTGTGCTTTAAGAAATCCGGACTGCACTACAACTTCATGCTGTTTGGTATTATTTATGCCACCTTAACTCAATCAAGTACCAGAATGTGCCTTGAGTTACTTCATTCCATAAAATATGAGGGAAAAATAATATATTTATTTTGATAACAACTGTTTGACAGTAATCAGCTTTTGCAGACAATTGTTTTGTTTAAAACTTCAAGAATTAACTGCCCCATTTGAAAGGGTATTTCATTCTGTTTCAAATGGCTGAATAAACCTTTTTAACATCTCTAGTGGGTGATAATTGTCATGTAAACACTCCTTCTGGCTGCTTTCTATCACACTTTCTATGCATGCTCACATCATTATTTTAAGTCCAAGATTGTTGCTGAGGGATTATCTTTGGTTAAGTGATGTTTCTAGTTTTAGGTAGATTCTGAGTCACTCTGAATCCCATGAATGGCTTGCCTGCTCCAATTTAATGATTCCAAGAGTAGTGTGTGTGTGTGTGTGTGTATGTATATATATATATAAAAAACATGCTTCAATAGCAACCAACAAAGCGGCACAATGCTGGTGCACCTTTTCAAACGTTTTCACATGAGTTGGATTTCCTTTTTCTAAACATGTATTCTGGAGCACAGCACGTCTGATCCATTTCTTCTCTGAAGCATTTATGTATTTTCTTGGAAGCCATCAGTCAGATTTCTTTCATACAGGAAAAAAATGACTGACAATAATTGAACAAATATTGAGATCAACAGAAGCCCAGGACAGGATGAGTAAAGCTGGCATATGTTCCTAAATGGGTGCCTGTTTGTCAGGGCTGAGTCAACCTTTTCTGGCACAATCTGTAATTTGTTTATAGCCCCTTTCAGACATCTGATCTGTAACAGTGTTGGGTTCATCTAGCTGTTAAAGAAATAGCTTTTAAGCTTTCAAACAGTCTCCATTATAGAGCGTTACATGTCGACTCACAACACGAGTGTTATCAAGAGAGCAGCAGTGCCCAAGCGTAAATGGAACTCTAAAATCCTTTTTCCCCTCCTTGCTGCACCACAGCACTACTGGAAAACAGCAGTGAATTAGTAAAAGTTGACATTAAGGTGGAAGAGTCAAAATACATGCTGTGTCAATTATGAAAAATAAAACTTTATGATAAAACAAAGATTTTGTCATTGACATTTTATCCTTACCATTTGATTGTCAACCATATACCATGCTAACTGATAACTTTTATTTAATTCATCCACTAGGATTACGTGCATACATAAAACATGCTGACAAGCTGTTCCAGTGAGGTTTGTAAAAAGAAACATATTTATCCAAGTTCTGGCTTTCAAATAATTCCTCAGTTTGCTCACTAGCTGTTTATTCTATACATTACATTAATTATCAATATAGTGTAAAATGTGCCAACAGCCAGGTGAGCATTTCTACAGAAGCCCAATATTCATGTTAAATTATGTTTTGACCTATCATCAGGCCATGCAGTGGGTATCAGGGAGTGCTTTGCAAACCTACTCTCACCTAAGCAAAGAGCAAATTCTCTGTGGCTTGACCCAGCCTTGTATCTGCTGTAAAAATGTTGTATTTTTGTGGTAAGCATTTTGCTGGATTTTCAGCAAAATCCTTGAACTGAAAGAAGCTGAAAATTTAGGGCAAATGTGCTGGTAATCTAATCAATGGAATTTGCCAAGGAGGATTTTTATTTCGCTATGTTCCCCTGCACTGCTAGATAAAATAAATCCTCGATGGAAAAAAAAAAAACCCACATCATTACAAATATTCTCACCTGAAATGTGAAGAGAACACCATGAATATCTCCTCTTGCTCCTCTCGCTTCTCTTTTTGAATTGGCTCATTCACAGTATTTCGTTTATAAAATAATTTATTAAACAGATTTAATTTTCTTGCACACAAGGAATGATAATTAGGCCAACATATGAATTTATTACCCAGCTGTCTTCAGAGGGCATCACAAGTTACACATTTAATAGACGTATGTGAAAAACACTCATGTAGATCATCACATATAGTCAAGATTTAATATCAGAGTGAAGGAATAAACACTTTTTACAAACATGATACCAAAGTGTTTCTTACAGTCTTTCAGTGGCAGGTACGGTAGGTGGATTTAGTCTGATGAAAATAAAGACTTTCTAAACAGACAACTACAGTAAAGCATTTCAAAGTCAGTTAAGGATAATGTTCATCGTTGAACACTTATCTGTTTGTTTGTTCTGGGGTACCAAGGTGGTGACGTTTACCACATCAGCACATACTATAAGCCTTTAGTTACTTGAAATTGTTATGTTGCACAATAATCCTGTTGCTATCTGTTCTGTTCTTACGTCAGCAGCGGATGCCCAAGTGCAAAATAAAAAGCATATAAAAGTGGCGTTGTAGGTTCAAAAAAGTAGAAGATCTATATTCATTGTCTCAGTGCAGTTTGTTTTTTGAGTTATTTCCTACCTGGTAGGTGCTGGTGGCAGTAGTACAGCCTGGGAAGGCGCTGATCCTGGAGCAACCACAGCAGCTGTGCCTACTGTTACGGGGAAGGGGCTGGCAGGGTGCACTGCTCCGCCCTGAGGCAGCTGAGACTGGACCACAGGCATGGGCGCTATTTGAATGATCTAAAGAGTCATGGAAAGAGAAGGCCATGAAGAAAATCGAAGGACAAATACAAATGTATGATTGGACAACACAAGTGGTGAAATACATATTTGTTTTTACTTGGCGTTGCTAACAAAATCTTAATGATTTCTAAAGTTCTCATATCAGTGTCTTCAGTTAAGTGCTAACTGACCTTGCTTCCAGTCTGAGCACCGTTCTGGACAGGAAGAGGTGGAGCCACAATGGGAAACTGCTGGGCAGGGGCTGGCGCAGTCCGTATTGTTGCCATGGGAACAAGCATTTTACCCTGGAGCACTGGAGATTGTGTTTGTACTAAGGCAACAACAGAAAAAGGGGGGGGGGGTTTATTAGGAGTCACCACAGATTATTTCGTATATGTATCTGAGCCCTTGTCATGACTCTGCTTTGCTTTGCTGTCATGACTGCAGATTTAATGCTCTCACCTCGAGTTCCCGGGCTGACCACTCCCACTGCTGGGCTGGACGTATAGCCTGTCAGTGAACTTGTACCCTGCTGCTTTCCATTGGCTAAGGACACGTGTGCGGGTGGAGCTGTGGGCAGGTTGAAGATACTGGTTGGCTGGCTGAGCTGCTGAGGTGGACTCTTGGGGTTGGTGTTGGCAGGTAGGGTGGGCAGGATGTACTGAACTTGTGTGATGGCCTTACCCCCGTGCGGTGCCAGGGAGGAAGCAGGAAGGAACTGGGGCTGAAGCAGGGGCAGAGGCAGGGGCCCATTGGTTTGGTTATGTGGAGCTGAAACAGCGGTGGAGGGAAGGGCCTGATGCTGGGAGGGCTGAGGCTGGGGGGAGGGGGTGATGAGCTGTACAGCAGGTTGAGCAGACAGAGCCCCTCCTAACACTAAATTTGTCACTACACCACCTGGGCCCACGCCTCCACCTACAGGATTAGGTGATGAAGAAGAGTAGTACCCACCCCCTGTGGCTGTGGCCCCGCCTCCTGGTCCTGAACCAATCAGAAGTTGCGGCTGCTGCTGGGGAGTCAGGGACTTCCTCTCTGGTGGATGTGGGCTGGATGAAGTGCCTCCATCTCTGGGTTTGCTGGCAATGGGGAGTGGTGTGCTGATAACAGGACGCATTACATTGGTCACCACAGTAGAGGCCACCCTCACAGCACCAACGCCCAGGAGTGGGTTCCCACCCAGTGAACCCACTGACGAGGATGGAGGCCCTCCAGCTGGAGAAGTGGAAATGACTGACTGACCAGAAGAGAGGGAGAGAGAAGAAGCGTGCACACCTCCTCCTCCTCCTCCTGCCGCCTCTCCCCCAAATGTGTCCTTACCCTCTCCTTCTCCTCTTTCCTTCCTCCTGTGATCTGAAAACCCTCCCCCTCCTGATCTCCCCTCATCATAACGCTTGTTGGTGGGGTAAGAGGACAGTGAGACACTCCTGCCATGAGGGGTATGGTGTGAGGAAGATGATGATGCAGTAGAGCAGATGACTGGAGCAAAAACTCTCTGAAAGGAAAGACAGATGAACAGAAAAAGATTTTGAAAAAAGAAAGATACCATATAAGGCACTTACTTTTAAATGGTAAATCAATCTATATGTGATCAACTAAAAAGATGAATAACAGGAGAAAAATAATGTTACCTTTCGATCGCTTTCATCTCCAGAACCGTTATCACTGTCGCTGTCAGTCACCCGCTCCTTACACTTGAGGTCTATGGAACTGCTCGGATAGGGGTCCTCTGTGGAAAATAAAAATATACACTACTTATGCTGCATTGATGCAATTTCGACAGAATGGAAAGAACAGGGAAAAAACTAACTCTGACTTCCTGATTACCTGAAATTTCAGGTAATATTCCAGTGTAGTTAACCTACCTGCTAACCTTGTAGTCACACCAAATAATTAGCCTAAATTAACTACTTTTGTTTTGTTATGTATTTGAAGCAGCTAATTTCCAAGTGAAACCAGATACAGTGTGTAGCACAGACTAAAAGAGCTGAATTAGTTGTCCTAGCGTTAATAATGGATTTTATTTTAATGTTAATGCCAGCGGCGGAGCATTTCCAGACATTCTGCCAAAAGTTTGTTCACAATTCTGTAGTTCTTCTCACCAAGTGGGAGATAACGTCAATGTCAGAAATTCCCCAATATCTTCCACAGAGAATTATAAGTTGGAGGCTGAAATGAATGTTTTTTCCCGCACTTGACTGCTTGTAATTACAGTTTAAACAATATGACGTGAACGTGGCATGTGTGTCTGAATCAGCTCTCAATGCCATCAAATCTATAAAAATGAAACATGGAAGTGGTCACAAACTGGACGCAATTTTGCCACATTATAGGCTATATTAGTAAGTAAGGAAAAAACAGTGCAAAAGACAAAAAATAAAACCACATGATGAACAAAAAAAATCTCGTGATGGTTTCACCAAGTCTATTGTGACAAAATGACACATGCGCATCATTGCCGACATCAAATATCACAGACTATCTTATTGTACCACTGAATGGGATTTCCAAGTGTAGTTACTGGAAACGTATTAATTGGGTCAGTGACACAGGAAAGTATACCAACACATATCTCTAATTAGTAATTTGCTTCACGAGTAGAGTAAGCCTGATTTCTCACCAATGACATCATCATCTCCCTCCTCTTCACAGATGACCATGCGCTCCTCATCACTGGTCATGTCCTCACTGACCCCCCGCTGGGACTGCGACAGGGGTGGGGCATGGCTTGAAAACTGGCTGCCACCATCGCCACACATCTGAAATGAGTAAAGAAATATAGAGAGAAGATGCTTTTTAAACAGGTTAAAATGGCTGGGGTTCACCATTTGTGTGGGTTCTCTTACTTACAGTACATCCAGAAAGTATTCACACCCCTTCACTTCCCTCACATTTTGTTATGTTACAGCCTTATTCCAATTTGGATTAAATTCCTTTTTTTTCCTCATCAATCTACACACAATACCCCA
This sequence comes from Seriola aureovittata, assembly GCF_021018895.1. Classification (NCBI taxonomy): domain Eukaryota; kingdom Metazoa; phylum Chordata; class Actinopteri; order Carangiformes; family Carangidae; genus Seriola; species Seriola aureovittata. The sequence goes on from NC_079370.1 coordinate 10,195,936, forward strand.
TAATGACAAAGCGAAAAAGGCAACGCTCCACATCTAACCTGACAGAGCTTGAGAGGATCTGCAGAGAAGAATGGGAGAAATACCCCAAATACAGGTGTGCCAAGCGCGTAGCTTCATACCCAAGAACACTTGAGGCTGTAATCGCTGCCAAGGGGTGCCTCAACAAAGTACTGAGTAAATGGTGTGAATACTTATGTACATGCGATATTTCAGTTTTTTATTTTTAATAAATTTGCAAAAATTAAAAAAAAAAAAAAACCTTTTTCGCTTTGTCATTATGGGGTATTGTGTGTAGATTGATGAGAAAAAAAAAGGAATTTAATCCATTTTGGAATAAGGCTGTAACATAAAATGTTGGCAGAGTGAAGGGGTGTGAATACTTTCCGGATGCACTGTATATATACCAAATTTGTCTGTATTTTGTATATTTTTATCTATATGAGAAGTGCTATCACAGAAAAATGCTGAATTTTACTGACACAATCGGCACTCTGTTAAAGAAATATTCAAATTTCTTTTCCAATGTTTACAATAAGCCAGGTTGCATGTTACAAAATAATCTTTCCAGGTCCACAAGCTGTTCTAATGTCTTACCTGTGCCAGTTCTGCCAGGGCCTGTGTATTACCCCTATCACTCCGCTCCAGGCTGTGCATGGCACTTTGAGAGAAGGCTCGGGGACGGGTAAGCTGGCCCACATGACCCTCTCCTGTACTCCTCTCAGACACCAGACCTGGACCAACCCCCTTCAGCTCCACAGAGTGGGGCTCTATCAGGGGGCATAAAAAGGACTGTTAAAGGACTGGAGAGGATAAAAATACGATAAATGACATGTTTCTGGTATGTGTCTGTTATTGTACATCATGAGAGTTGAGTGAAACCAACCTGTGGACTCAGACATGCTCCTCTCTCTGATGTCTTTGCCCCCTGGGACCCCACGACCTTCAGAGCTGGACTTCTTCCTGTCTTTGTTGCACCACTTCCAGTCTGGGTGTGCCTTAAAGTGGGCCTCTTTTACCTGGGAAAAGGAGAGGGGACAAGACGGAGGGAGTAAGTGATAAGGAGACAAAAATATAGTACATGCACTATAGGTTGACATAGAAGCTTTCATATGCTAGTCCTTTTGTGGGGCTCTTTGTCTGCAAATGCATCTGTGTACCTGGAAGGCCAAATCGTGGTACTTTTGTTTCTCCTTGGGTCCCAGTGCATACCACCACTCCCCAAGAATCTTGCTGACAGTCCTGTTGTCCTGGTTTGGATGCCTCTGGTGCACCAATGCTCTGTGGCGCTTACTGAAAATCATAAAGGCATTCATCGGTCGCCGGATGTGGTCCTTCTCCCTCTGAGCAAGTGAGAAAGAAAAACAAACAGATATTACATTACATGTTTTACTAAAAGGAACAGTAATACTTTTGATGTTCTGTATTAGCAGTGACACGGCTACCTTTCCAGGGCTGCTCTTGTCTCCATCTTTGGGCAGCGCACTGAGGGACTGAGTGCGTCGCTTTACTGGTGATGTAGAGAGGGGCTGCTCTGGTACAACTCCAGGGAGGAAGCTGAAAGGAGACAAAAAACAGCCCTCTGTTTTATAATCTTCAGAAGACATCTTCCCAGAGAACAATACGAACATGCAGCCTTATACAATAGCACTACTTTCTCTTTCCCTCTTAAATATTTAAATATTGAGTAATCTTCTACTTCATATCAAGTATTATGTACCATAGAACTGCAATTCTCTTAGATGTAGACACAGAGCACAAGTAGTTCATCTCTCATGAGATACATTAGCAGATTCAGCAGATAGCTCATCCATTTCAATGGCTGACAGCCTGGCCACTGCCTTTCATATAGTGATAGAGCTCAGAGATGGAATGCTTTTGTTCCCATCTGCTTTGTTCTGGCACTGAGCTCTTCTGCCCAAATTAGCGCGAGGATACAGAAAATATCACACTCCCTTACTGTATGTGTGGGTACACAGTACCACAGAAAATTACTGTGAAGGCTGACTTGGACAAATACAGACAAATACATAACTGCTCTTGTATATTGACACTGTTGACACGAGGGTAAATATGCAGCATGTGTCTTTGTGTGTTCATGTAACCTCACAGCTTTTCACTTAAAATCACTATAAAACAGAAAAAAAAAACTGCACTAACGGGTCATCCACATCACTCTCTGTCTCGCTGTCAGGCCTTTCTCTCTCTGCATCTCCTTTCTCCTTCTCTGGAGGCGGCTCATCAGAGGAGGGGGGAGGCCGGGACGGTGGACCTCTTTCTACAGTGGGAGGTGCCTCTGCAGGCTCCTGTGACAGCGCTGCCACCCCCTGACACTCTGAGGAAAAACAACAAAGAGATGCATACTTGCTCATGGAAAAGTAAATAATATGTGGTATTCAAAACAGTATGGAAACCCAAGGAAAATTACATAAAAGTGGTGGTAACACATGTTCTACAGTCATTAAGACAGCAATAAGGTATTCAGTACCTGTCTTCAGACTGGCTGCTTGGGGGTGGTTGACGGGGTGCTGGCCCTCTCCTGGCTGAGAAGCAGCATCTGATTGGGTTGGTGCCAGGAAAGGGACCAATGAATGCCAGGGGAAGACTGGAACTGACCGGGGCTCTACATTGGTCCACACTGCAGAGGAAAACAGTATTACTTATTAACAGCCAACACCATCTGATATCCATAACTTCATAATATGCTCCCCTGCTCAGATATCACATTCAAGAGAACCAGGCCTATTTCCTTATTTGGGGAATCAGGGCCCGCAGTGCAACACTACCAACAGAAATACATTCCTACTCTAATTACCAGCTCTAATCATTTACTTAAAATTTGTTTGCAATGTGATCATGCATAATCATTATTACTATTGGCACAACAAATAAATATACTAAAATCACCGCCCAATGCTTAGGTTATGGCAATATGCAGAGTACTACTGGCCCATTTTTGTCATCTAACCAGGGGCTGGTTAACATCTGTGACACTAGGTGAATACAATAATTACTTGGAAGAATAGACTAATATCAGTACTTTGAGAACTACCAAGGATATCAGTACTGCCACAGTAGCACACCTCCAGCCACTTAACTGGTTAAATCACTCCAACAACAGCAGATGTACCAAAGGACTCTCTGTTCTCAATAACAGACTGGATAGAGAACAGAAGCTGGTACACTCTGAATGTTCATAATCGAATAAGGGACTGTCTAAGTCATTTTATCTTTCTTTCCATTATTGAAAAAAAAAAAGAAAAACCTCTTAATAAGAATGCATCTCTCAAAAACTTTAAAGTAATAATATCTGCCCCTTTTAAGCCTTCAAAAACATATTCAGTCAGAGTGTTAATTCAATTAAGGGTTGCATTATTCTACAAATAAACAATAATGAAATACAGTGGGGTCCAAAAGTCTGACACCACTTGGCTTTTGGACCCCACTGTGTGTATACAGATTCAGCAAAAAAGACTAGTATTTTCATACAGACAGTAAGGAAAGTGATATGGACTAACCAAACATGCTTAATCCTTGGCGGAGATACTGGGGATTCTCTGATGAGAACATGGCTGAATAAAATCCTTGATGTTTCTCCAAAAAAAAATAATAATGATATGTCCTTTTAAAATCTCGTTTCTACAACACACACAAATCCAGGTAAGGAAACATTTCTAATCCAAAATCTTGAGCTGAAATTGTCTGGAAGCTCACAGATGTCGACAAGTGCTCAATGGTGTCTGTCCGTTTCATCCCTACAGGTTGCAGTCATCATTCACAATTATTACTGCATCACCCCCCTGCATCATGAGGCTTTGAAGATGTGGCATAGAGAGGTATCCTTTTTTTATTCCAAAGCGAGCAAAAATGAAATATGTCTGTCAAGTAGAGTCCATCTCTCCGTCCAGAATGCCGCAATCTAATAACTTACACAGAGCAATCAAACATCGGTGGACAAAATGTACTATAAACGATTACAATAACATACAAAACTTAAGTTACATTTGTAAGAATGAAACAGTGTATAGACGACCCACTGAAAAGATGATTATGATGGAAGAAAAGGTTCCTCCTCCCTTTGGTCTAATTACCCCCGATGCCCTCTCTCCCTGTTTGTTTACATTACTACAGCAGCTCGGCCATGAAGGGGTTAACAAGGCCTTGAGCCCATCCACGGCCTGGATTACTACATGCGCCCGGAAACTACGCAGTCTTTCAGGGCCATGTTAAACCTTGGTCTGCGGTTATAGCAGAGCTGCAGACAGGTGGGCTCGGCAGGTATTAAGAAGCACATAAAGCCTCCGAGTTAAACAGCTAAAGGGCTGCTGTAAGAGGGCACCGTATCGATCAGACTAAACTGCACTGCAACAAGCAAATAGGGACGATCAGGGATAAGGTGATTCGTCTAACTTGGAAGAGGAGCGTGAGAATCTGCTTTTTGTCCAAGTATGCACTGTTTACTTAAACGCCGACTACTTTAATACGCTCTGATTTATATAATAAACCACATAGACTGTGATTTAGCTGTCTCTTGCAACAGCCGGAGCCTCAAGTGCACCGCTCCAAATTGGACCAACCTCTCGGGAACGCCCCTGGTCGTGCACCAGCAGCACAGACAGAGGCAAAAGAAACGCAATTGTTCTCATGTCTCAACTACAAAGGCGTATTCACATATACATGGCTGCCAAAATAATCCGGCGAGGACTGTTTGACAAGTGCATTACACCAAATACTAACTTGTTTTTCCCATTACTTGACCCGAGAATTGCACCATGCACCTGTCTTAACCTGGAAATTTAGTTAACACCTGCCAAGATACAAAATCACCATTTAAAAATAGCAATCAACTTGGATTTAACCTTGTTTACTACGCATAAGCAGATGTCGTTGACTGTAAATCTGGTGCATTCATCCATCACCCAGTGCTTACAAGCCCGCTATCCATCAGCTTGATTATCAAGAGAGCAAACAAACAATATCGTCCCCTCTGCTGCTAGCTAATGCCTAGCTCATCTCTGTACAGTTTACCATCTCATTTCCTACCTGGCCAATCTGGCCACAAACCTCACGTTAGCTAGCAACTGATGAGAATACAACACAGCGATAAAAGCGAGCACGGTGAGCACTCCTGACTCCACTCAGCGAGGAGGAAAAGGGAGATGAATCGCTGTTATATTTCTCTTTCTCCTCCTCCTCGGACAAGCTCTCAAGGCAGCAAACGAGTGGCTGGTTGAAGATGCCCGAATACAGCACCCGAAGCCGACCAGGGGTGGAGGGGGGCTTTAAGAAGAACCGATACAGTAGGTTTGGTTAAAGCCGTTGGTGAGGTCCGTCCGTCTACAGCAGGTTAGCTAGCCACTTCGTGCGGGCGACATCGGCGCACACACCGTCCAGCCCGCGTAGGATACCTGGAGTTATGAGCGTTGTTTTGGTCTAGAAAAGTCCTCGTATCGCATCTCCACAGCTTCCAGCCCGAGTTTACTCCCTTATTTTAGTCTCGTTCTCTCTCTCTCACAAGCCTTGGCCCTTTCTTTCTCTTTCCCTCCCTCTTCCTCTTGTTGTAAACTAGGCTGCTGCCCCCCCCATCCCCCGTAGTCGTCGCCCTCCCCTTCTCGTCCTGTCAACCTCGCCCAGCCTTGTCCCGCCTTCCTCGGCAAATTCCGCTCGGCTATTGGGCAAAGCAGCCACTCGTCATCTGCCCGCCGCGAACCCTGATTGGTCAGCGTGTGCACTGGAATGCCAGTCATATGCAAATTTCACCCGGCCTCACGGACAGCTTCTCTTCTCACCACAAAAACTGAACTTAACCTAAATACACAATAAGAATAAATAAATAACGCAATATAACTTTATTACATTCACAGGAAAACACTTGCTGGCGTTGGAGTAATGCCTCAAAAGTGTGTATTTTTTATGTTTCTTTCAATAAGCCCACCCCAGTTTTATGTCATTGGTGCAGGATTCGTAGTAAACCTTGAATGATGTGTGAATGAACGAATCAAAAGCCGACACTCAGATATAGGCCAACCAATGGCTTAACAGAAGTTCGATGCGATCCCTCCTTCTTACAAATGCTTTAATACCCATAAAGACCATCTAATGCAGGGAGGCGCTAGTGAGTTTGCTTGCCACGCTGCCTGTGGTCTCTCTATGCCATCTGCACAAGGGAAGGATGTTGATGAGGGCTCTGAGGTCAAGATGCATGCATATCCATACCCACTAAACCTATAACAGTATGCAGGGTCATTCTGCCTGTTATTTGAGTCTTTTTACAAAGTTGGTCCATGCAAACATATATGCTGGCTGTATTATAAATCAGCAATATTAACTTCTGAGAGGGATTGTAAACCCCTTTCTTGGGTCATAATTTGCTTTTAGTAACGCAGCTAACAGTAGGGAGGCAAGTGATGTAATTTTCCACCATAAAAAGCCCTTTCAAATCCCCAAACATTTTTCCATCTCTCCATCATGCAAATGTGCCTCCTCCAGACAGAATTTTAAATGTTCTGATGCAACACTGGCATGGAGAGGAGAGAGAGAGAAAGAGACAGAGAGGAGGAAAAGAATTGAAAACAGGAGAGTAGGGGTGGTTAGAAAGAGAGGGAAAATGGGTGGAACAGGCTAAGAGTGGAGAGGACCAGAGGGTAAAAATAGACTGAGAGTCATTTTCAGCAGGAGAGGCAGGGAAGCAGGGAGGGAGGGAGGGATGTAGGAGGGTGGGTGGGTGGAGAGAAAACAACTTGTGAAAACAGAACTTCTCTTAAAAGGAGGAAGGGTGTGGGGGGCCAAAGACGGGGGAGACAAAGGGAAAACATTTAAAGATACCTATGTTGTGTAAGTACAACACAGCTACACAAAGGAGGACTTGCACATATGATAAGGTTTCTCCTCATACGACATGAGTCAAGAAGTCTTTCTTAGCTTAGTTCATGTATCCATAAGACAAATACAACACTGGGAGAGACTTAATTACCACTATAAGCCAGTCGGCTCATCAGGAGCTTGGGAACTGACCAATGAGGTTGTGAGAGCTACTGGCAGCCGCTGTCCTCAGTAGTAAAAAAGTTAACCCATTCAGTCCCTGGGTTACAAATCTCTCAAATCTAGATTTAGATCAGTGCCACTATACAAAAACGTGAGTGGGATAAAAAGCAATATTCTGATGATATCCTTCAAACAAAAAGAAGCATCTTTGCAATGTGCCTATGCTCCACCTCAATACGTCACTCAGCTCTCATGTGCCTCTCTCTTCTGTCTGCTGGCACCAGCAAAGCATCTTGCGTCATGTAAAAATATGGGGGGGGACTGTCTGTCCCTCTTTTAAGCCTATAGGGTTTTTTTTTTTTTTTAGAAAGGTTTAAACTAAAAGGCATTAGAAGAAGAGACAAGGAGAGAGAATAAGAGATTAAGGCTTATCAACTACACTGAGCTCTCAACAAGTCAATCCAGCAAACACAGTGTGTTAAGGGGAGGGAGTTGGACAGCTTGGCTGAAAGGAAAAGAGGGTGAAATAGGGCAGGGGTGGAGATGTGGGATTACTGTGGCTGCTCAGTGGTTACAACCCTGGGTAAACATTACAAGCCCTTAGTAATGAACTACATCTGACCAATTATTCACAGCAGAGTAATGAGCTTTCCCTTTAGCCTGGTTTGAATATGCCAAAATAGTCGATTGATTCACAACAAAATATTACAAACCCATTTGTGTAATGGTATTTTTGTCACTTCAGAAACAGTTTTAAATGTCACACAACATCTATTTGAATATAAAAGGATGTACAGCTAAGACAAGGACATTTGTCAACTGCATGCATGTAAAGTTTCACAGAGGAGGTGAGTTAGACACAATATGATCGTGGGAAACCACAGAATTTTAGCGCTTACTCATAAACAATAGAGATAAGTGGTGAAAGAGAGAAGAGAGGTGTTAAAAAAACAGTAAAAGAGAAATTCCCCCTCAGCTAAGCTTAACTATCTCTCCCTGCTGCCGTGCTGCCAGTGCAGTATCTGTGTAGGTGTTCAGCAGCTTTCATTGGCTGTCTCCTCTTACAGACATCATGCTTTTAATGTGCGTATGTATGCATGTCTCTACCCCCCAATTAAATCTGTCAAATGCCACGTGACCTCACTCAAGAAACTTTTCCACCTCCTCTTTACCTACACTGGCAATATGCAGGCGGAGCACCGCCTTCGCTCACTCTCCCATCCCATCTCTCTCATCCCTTAATTCATCTTCTACCCCTGTGCTCTGTGTCTCTCCCTCCCACAACCCACCATTTGCTCCGACCAATTATAACTCGATCCACCAATCCTTTGCAGTTACCATGGCAACAGCTATGTTGGGCACAGGTCCCCATGTCGCCTGTGGTCACCAGTCTGCCACTGACCATCATCATCTATTGCATCAACATAAGCTTAACCAATAATTTTTACACCATTTATTCATGGCTTGTTGACACACAGAGGGAGCTATTTGTGTGACCCAAAAAGGAGATTTTTAAGACACTAGATCAGCCTGTGGCTTTGTTATAGATTCACTTAAAGTCTAATTAAACCAGTAGTCCTTATTTTGTTCAATGTTGCAAAGGACAACTCCACCATTGAGTACTGAGAGGAATGACACCACAATTATTGGGAATTGTATAGATAAGTCATTGCCTAAACGTAAAACACACTTCACACTGTGTGGCTTCATATGTAGATTCATTAACTATCTCTTCATAACAGTGAATAATTACCATCGAGTAGAATACATCAAACACAAACTTGAGACTAATGTTTGGAGACCCAGATCCTTCTAGCCACTGTGAAGGAACTTGTAATGTATGTATTTGGCCATCCGGGGGCACTATTAGTCTGCAGATAAATGGCAAACAGACAGGCAGCTCCAGTAAACCAGTGCAGCCACTGCTGATCTACAGCTGAAAGGAAAGTAGAGGAGAGTGGGATGAAGGAGAGAAAAGAAATTCCTAAGCAAAATACAAACTCATTCCAAACTTTGGGAGGTAAGGAGCACATGAACACTGTGATCGCAAGAGAACAATGAAAGTGAGTTTGACAGAGACTCCAAAGAAGGTGAATCTCATTCTAACTTTACATGCATGCAGTCAAAATCTTGGAGCCACCTCAGACTAAGGAGTCCCACTGCACCAGTGCATTTTGAGAATCTCCCCAAAGAATGCTTTGCCCAATAGGAAATTGGATTATCGTTGCATATGACTTTTGTGGTAAGTCTTGAGGGCTTCACATGTGCTTTGGTGCCAGTCTAGATGGCTGTGTGATCCAGATGTGGTTGTTGCCATGGCCAGGGAGGATATGCAGGGCTTTAAGCGTTACGTAAAGCAGGGGCGGGAGGGAGTGGGGATGTTATTCCCGGGTATCCGTATCCGGGTAGACCAGGATGAAGAGAGGAGGGGAAGCAAAGCCACTGCAATGCGATGGAGCAAAGGGTTAAAACAAATGTGTCATAATGTGTTAGACAGAAAAATCAAAAATGAGACGAAGGAAGATGGGAAAGCAGAGAAAAAGACGTATTCAACTGCAGAATAACGGTTGCGGAAAAGTGTATTCACGTGCACTTAAGAGAGTGTGACATGTTTACTCAGTGTTGCACAAACTGTGTGTGCACGTTTGTGTGGGCGAGCGACACAGAGAGAGAGAGAGAAAAAAGAATTAAGCAAACTTAATAACATACATAACATGCAATTCCACTTTCAGTCGTTTATAACTGTGAAAGACTGACATACGTGATATATTTTAACATATATCTTTGAATGTTGATTCAAGGTGAAAAAGAACATATTATTTTAAGATGCTAAAAAA